>NC_091287.1:457178938-457480366 GCF_032444005.1 Ranitomeya imitator | reverse complement strand
CCGGTGCCCAAAACTGGACACAGTACTCCATGTGCGGTCTAACTAGGGATTTGTACAGAGGCAGTATAATGCTCTCATCATGTGTATCCAGACCTCTTTTAATGCACCCCATGATCCTGTTTGCCTTGGCAGCTGCTGCCTGGCACTGGCTGCTCCAGGTAAGTTTATCATTAACTAGGATCCCCAAGTAACATAGTAACATAGTAACATAGTTAGTAAGGCCGAAAAAAGACATTTGTCCATCCAGTTCAGCCTATATTCCATCATAATAAATACCCAGATCTACGTCCTTCTACAGAACCTAATAATTGTATGATACAATATTGTTCTGCTCCAGGAAGACATCCAGGCCTCTCTTGAACCCCTCGACTGAGTTCGCCATCACCACCTCCTCAGGCAAGCAATTCCAGATTCTCACTGCCCTAACAGTAAAGAATCCTCTTCTATGTTGGTGGAAAAACCTTCTCTCCTCCAGACGCAAAGAATGCCCCCTTGTGCCCGTCACCTTCCTTGGTATAAACAGATCCTCAGCGAGATATTTGTATTGTCCCCTTATATACTTATACATGGTTATTAGATCGCCCCTCAGTCGTCTTTTTTCTAGACTAAATAATCCTAATTTCGCTAATCTATCTGGGTATTGTAGTTCTCCCATCCCCTTTATTAATTTTGTTGCCCTCCTTTGTACTCTCTCTAGTTCCATTATATCCTTCCTGAGCACCGGTGCCCAAAACTGGACACAGTACTCCATGTGCGGTCTAACTAGGGATTTGTACAGAGGCAGTATAATGCTCTCATCATGTGTATCCAGACCTCTTTTAATGCACCCCATGATCCTGTCAGAAGTCCTTCTCCCTGTCAGATTTACCCAGTGGTTTCCCATTCAGTGTGTAATGGTGATATTGATTCCTTCTTCCCATGTGTATAACCTTACATTTATCATTGTTAAACCTCATCTGCCACCTTTCAGCCCAAGTTTCCAACTTATCCAGATCCATCTGTAGCAGAATACTATCTTCTCTTGTATTAACTGCTTTACATAGTTTTGTATCATCTGCAAATATCGATATTTTACTGTGTAAACCTTCTACCAGATCATTAATGAATATGTTGAAGAGAACAGGTCCCAATACTGACCCCTGCGGTACCCCACTGGTCACAGCAACCCAGTTAGAGACTATACCATTTATAACCACCCTCTGCTTTCTATCACTAAGCCAGTTACTAACCCATTTACACACATTTTCCCCCAGACCAAGCATTCTCATTTTGTGTACCAACCTCTTGTGCAGCACGGTATCAAACGCTTTGGAAAAATCGAGATATACCACGTCCAATGACTCACCGTGGTCCAGTCTATAGCTTACCTCTTCATAAAAACTGATTAGATTGGTTTGACAGGAGCGATTTCTCATAAATAGTGTTGAGCGATACCGTCCGATACTTGAAAGTATCGGTATCGGATAGTATCGGCCGATACCCGAAAAATATCGGATATCGCCGATACCGATATCCGATACCAATACAAGTCAATGGGACATCAAGTATCGGAAGGTATTCTCATGGTTCCCAGGGTCTGAAGGAGAGGAAACTCTCCTTCAGGCCCTGGGATCCATAGGGATGTGTAAAATAAAGAATTAAAATAAAAAATATTGATATATTTACCTCTCCGGCGGCCCCTGAACTCAGCGCGGGTAACCGGCAGGCTTCTTTGTTCAAAACCAGCGCTTTTAGGACCTGAGAATCACGTCCCGGCTTCTGATTGGTCGCGGGCCGCCCATGTGACCGCCACGCGACCAATCACAAGCCGTGACGTCATTCGCAGGTCCTTAATGCGCTCATTTTTTAAAAATGAGCGCGGTAATGACTTTCAAAGACGTAGCGGCTTGTGATTGGTCGCGTGGCCGCGACCAATCACAAGCCGCTACGTCTTTGAAAGCCATTAACGCGCTCATTTTTAAAAATGAGCGCGTTAATAGCTTGCGGTGACGTCGCGGCTTGTGATTGGTCGCGTGGTCGCGACTAGTGTTGAGCATTCCGATACCGCAAGTATCGGGTATCGGCCGATATTTGCGGTATCGGAATTCCGATACCAAATTCCGATACTTCCCGCGTATCGGATACCGGAATCGGAAGTTCCCAGAATTCAAACTGAACGCAGCAGCCAATGAGGAATGATTGGAAGTGTGGGCACATCCTGTTTAGCATGGTGGGCATGTAAGTACTGGCAAGGCTTGGATTGGCTGCTGAAATGATGTCACTCTGCACTATAAAAAACGCTGCCGCCATTTTGCGCTCACTCTGCTGTGATTTCAGTTAGGGACAGGACGCTGTGTTCTAACTGAGGGCCAGTCGAGCTAGCTAATTGCTTTATTTTCCTTTCCAAAGGCTAATTTAGCAAAACGCTGTGTGTTCTTCACTGTTCACCTTGCTCTTGCCTTGCAGCGCTGTTTTAACAGCGTTCTGCAAGGTCTCTGTGTGTGTGTGTGTGTGCAGCTCACTCTGTAGTCTGTGTGCAGCCATATACCCGGTTGTATTCAGCTCAGGGGGGGGGTTCACACTGCCTCACACAGTTGTCCTTTTTTGCTCTTAGTGCAGCCTGCTGCACATTTTTTCTCAAATTTCCTATTAGTGTTTTTCCACCAGTCTCCAGCTCTATTGTGGAAAAACACTACATAGGATAACCTAGAGGGGGGTTTTTGGGCCTTGCAGCGCCGTTTACGGCTGTCTGCACGGTCTCCGTGTGAGCCCAGCTCGCCCTGTAGTCTGTGTGCAGCCATAGCCGGTTGGATTCAGCTCAGGGTTCGTTACTGGCTCATACCTTGAGAAAAATTTTACTTTTTTTCAAATAGTGCAGCCTGTTTAAAATTTGAAAAAAAAAAATTCCTATTAGTGTCTTTCCACTCGAATCCAGCTAAATAGTGGAAAAACACTATATAGGATAACCTAGAGGAGGGTTTTTTGGCCTTGCAGCGCCGTTTACGGCTGTCTGCACGGTCTCCGTGTGAGCCCAGCTCGCCCTGTAGTCTGTGTGCAGCCATAGCCGGTTGGATTCAGCTCAGGGTTCGTTACTGGCTCATACCTAGAGAAAAATTTTACTTTTTTTCAAATAGTGCAGCCTGTTTAAAATTTGAAAAACAAAAATTCCTATTAGTGTCTTTCCACTCGTATCCAGCTAAATAGTGGAAAAACACTATATAGGATAACCTAGAGGAGGTTTTTTTGGCCTTGCAGCGCCGTTTACGGCTGTCTGCACGGTCTCCGTGTGAGCCCAGCTCGCCCTGTAGTCTGTGTGCAGCCATAGCCGGTTGGATTCAGCTCAGGGTTCGTTACTGCCTCATACCTTGAGAAAAATTTTACTTTTTTTCAAATAGTGCAGCCTGTTTAAAATTTGAAAAAAAAAATTCCTATTAGTGTCTTTCCACTCGTATCCAGCTAAATAGTGGAAAAACACTATATAGGATAACCTAGAGGAGGGTTTGTTGGCCTTGCAGCGCCGTTTACGGCTGTCTGCACGGTCTCTGTGTGAGCGCAGCTCACCCTGTAGTCTGTGTGCAGCCATAGCCGGTTGGATTCAGCTCAGGGTGCGTTACTGCCTCATACCTTGAAAAACAATTTCCTTTTTTTCAAATAGTGCAGCCAGTTTAAAATTTGAAAAAAAAAATTCCTATTAGTGTCTTTCCACTCGTATCCAGCTAAATAGTGGAAAAACACTATATAGGATAACCGAGAGGAGGGTTTTTTGGCCTTGCAGCGCCGTTTACGGCTGTCTACACGGTCTCCGTGTGATTTAAACTAGCTCTGTAGCCCGATCTGCACCAAAAAAAAAGTTAAGTTCACCAAACACAACTTAACACTTGTGTAGGCCACATTTGAAAAATAATAAAGTTTAGTCCACAATTTACAACATTAGTGTTTCTTACACCTGTTAGGAGGAGCATTTCAGGAATAAGCACACTAAGGCCTTAGTACTTTTCTGCTTATCTTTATCTGTCAACCAAGATGAAGAGGGCAGGGAGTAAGGCACGTGGGCGTGGGCGCGGAGCAGGGAGAGGAGCAGGGAGAGGACGTGGTGATTCTGTGCCTGCTGCGGGCGCCGGTGACTCGTCGTCACCCAGTTTCAGCAGGGAACAGTCCTTCATGCGCAGCTTTGTCGGAGAGCGCCGTGCACCGCTGCTACGTGAAGACCAAATTGAAGCCGTTGTCGGGTGGATGGCAGCTAACGCCTCGGCATCGACTTCAGTTAGTGCCACATCCTCTCAGGCACAGAGCACTGGAGAGCAGCCATCTGTCTCTTCACCACCTGCCAAATTGGCCAGGCAGTCAGAGAGCCCAGGACAGGAGCCGTCTCTACTTCTGTTCTCTGAATCTCTTGGCTTGGAAACAGGGGGCCAGCCAAGCAGCATTGGAGAAATGGAAGAAGAGGCAGTGTGCAGTGATGCCCAAAAGCTTTATCTCTCTGACTCTGAAGAGGCAGGTGGGCCAGTGCCTCCGGTGACCACAGCGCAGTACGCATCTAATGATGAAACTCAGGTGCCGCTTTCTGATGCGTACTGTGCTGCCGAGACTACCCAGGAGGAGCAGTTGGTGGCAGAGGGTAGTGGAGATGATGAGGTCCTTGACCCATCGTGGCGTGAGGAACAGGAAGGTGGTGGGAGCAGCTCTGAGGAAGAGCTTCCCCTTACGGGCCAAAGAGGGAGAGGGAGGGGGAAGACTGCGGAGCCTGTAGCCTCCACTTTGGCACCCGTTAGGAGCCTGTCTCTTTCCAAAGCCAAAAAGGGCGCTCCCAAGACTTGCAGTGCCTGGTCCTTTTTTGACACAGTTGCAGATGACATTTGTTTTGTCAAATGCAAGCTGTGTCATCAGAAAGTAAAAAGAGGTAAAAGTGTCAGCAACCTCAATACCACAAATATGTGGAAACATGTGCGGAACAGGCACGCGGTGGAGTTACAGAAACACAGTGAAGACGTAGGCCAACCAACAGCGGCAGCTACCACCTCTTCATCTCGTGTTGCCTCTTCCTCCACTGTTGTCCAGAGACCTAGTGTAATTCCACCCACAGCACCACCTTCCCAGTCATCCTCACACTCCCAGTCTACTCTACAGCCATCGGTAGTCCAGGCATGGGAGAAAAGGCGGGCATTCTCGGCCAACCACCCCCGAGCACAGGCTCTGAATGCAGGCATTGCCAAACTGTTGTCCCTGGAAATGCTCTTGTTCAGGCTGGTGGAGACTGACAGCTTCCGTGACTTGATGGCATTGGCAGTCCCACAGTACAAGGTGCCCAGCCGCTTTTACTTCAGCAGGCAGGCTGTCCCTGCCCTGCACAGGCATGTTGAGGCAAACATAAAACATGCGCTACTGAACGCCGTCAGTAGCAAGGTCCACCTCACCACCGATGCGTGGACCAGTCAGCATGGACAGGGGCGATATGTTTCCCTCACTGCCCATTGGGTTAATGTTGTTGAGCCAGGTACAGATCGTGCGAGTGGCGCAGGACGTGTCCTGCCCACTCCAAGGATTGCAGGAATCCAGTCTGTACGCATCGACTCCTCCTCTTACACCAGTTCCTCTGATTCCTCTCTGCAGGATCTGTCACAGTCCACCTCCACATGGACCCGTGAACGTTTACCTATGACCGACATGAGCACAGCCGTGGCCAAACGTCAGCAGGCCGTCTTGAAACTAGTTTCATTGGGGCATCGAAGCCACACAGCGCAGGAGCTCTGGAATGCCATCAAGCAGGAGAGCGATGTGTGGTTACTGCCAGCGAATCTCCAGCCAGGCATGGTAGTGTGTGACAATGGCCGAAATCTGGTGGCAGCTTTGGCCCTTGGCAACCTCACTCACATCCCATGTCTGGCACATGTGCTCAATTTGGTTGTGCAGAGTTTTCTGAGGGACTCTCCGGATCTTGATTCCCTGCTGCACAAGGTCCGCCTAGAGTGTGCTCACTTGCGGCGTTCCAGCTTGGCCAGATCCCGCATTGCTGCTCTGCAGCGCCGATTCCGCCTTCCGGAACACCGCATCATATGTGACCTACCTACCCGGTGGAATTCCACGTTACATATGTTGTAGCGGTTGTGTGAGCAGCAGCAAGCAGTTATGGAGTACCAGCTGCATCAGGCGCAAAGAAGTCGCATTCTGCGCCGATCAGACTTCACAACCACAGAGTGGGCCACTACGAAGGACGTCTGCCAGGTTTTGCCTCCTTTTGATTATTCCACGCGGATGGCAAGTGCAGATGATGCACTAGTCAGCATGACTGTCCCCCTTATCTGCCTGCTTCAGCAAACTTTGCAAGGGTTAAGGGATGATGTGGTGGAAGAGGTGGAGGATGAGGAGTCACCTTTTCCATCAGCTTCTGGAGAGTCAGCGCCACGTGGTTCCTCACAAAGGGGTACGCAGGGGCCAATTTGTGAGGAGGATGAGGAGGAGTCAATGGAGGAGGAAGAGCTCCGTCCAGAGGAGGGAGCGACACAATTGTCCAGTGGTCAGTGTGTACAGCGAGGGTGGGGTGATGACGAGCGGGCAGAGATCATGTCTCAAGCAGGGGACAGCGTTTCTGGGCCAGTTAGCACTCTGCAGCACATGGTGGATTTCATGCTGCAGTGCCTGAGAAACGACCGCCGCATCGACCACATTCTCAACATGCCTGATTATTGGGTGTTCACCCTCCTCGATCCTCGCTACCGGGACAACGTCCAAAACCTCATCCCTGCGTTGACCCGGGAGCGTAAATTGCGGGAGTACCACGACACACTGGTGAATTCCATCATCTTCTCCTGTCCAACTGAGAGGAGTGCTGCTAGTGCTTTACAAAGCAGCTCAGTGCGTCGAGGCAGTGGGGGAGGCTCTGCCCAAAGAGGGAGCAGAAGCAGTGCCTCTGCCCAAGGCAAGCCCAGTATGGCACAACTCTGGCACACTTTTGTGTGCCCGCCCCAAATGTCTACACCATCACCGGCGGCTCCAGTCAGCAGGAGGCAACGGTTCCGTCAGATGGTGACAGACTACATGGCTTGCCCTCTTACTGTACTCCCAGACGGCTCTTCCCCGTTCAAGTTTTGGGTCTCTAAGCTGGATACATGGCCAGAGCTAAGCCAGTATGCATTGGAGGTGCTGGCTTGCCCTGCGGCTAGTGTCTTATCGGAACGTGTCTTTAGTGCCGCAGGTGGTGTACTAACAGACCATCGCATGCGACTATCCTCCGATAACGTTGACCGGCTTACTTTCCTGAAAATGAACCAGGCCTGGATCTCGCAGGAATTTGCCACTCCTCTGCCTGATTAAGTAATTGGGTGTCATCCAGGTCTCCTGCTGTGTTCATCTTTCTACCACCTGAACTGCTATTCCTGGGCTCCAACACCGCCAGTTGCGGCTCAGAAGTGCAGGCTGCACAGTAAAAACATACGACCCAGTGTTATTGGGTTTCAGTAACGTCAGCTGATCCCCAGCTGTGTAGCCGGCAATATGTCCTGCGACCGCCACGCTGGCACAACAACCTAAATGTAAGGGAACCTGTCCCCCCCCCCCCCCCGTCGTTTGTTACTGAAAGAGCCATCTTGTGCAGCAGTAATGCTGCACAAGGAAAAGGTAGCTCTTTTTTTTTAGCTCTTTGCACACGCAGAACTTAACACTTATAATATGTGTTCACTGATACCGTTATACCGTCCCGGAGCTGGGACTTTCCTTCGTAATGTGACGCAGCACAGCCGTCATTCCTACCCCCTTGGTGCCATGCGCTGCCTCCTCAACGTTGTTTTAAGCTGTCACGGAGCCTGCGCTGTTCTGTTATCCCTTGGGCATGCCCTATTTGCGCTGCCTGTCTTCTGACATAATTTGGTGTCAGGCTGGCTGCGCCTGTGCGGCCGCGCTGCCCGAGATCCCGCCTCGCAGTGTCTTCTGATTGAGTCACACTGCGGGCCTGGGATCCATGGGCATGCGCAGTGCATATCTTCCCCTCGGGCTCTCGCTCATTTCCCTCCGCCTTCTTTAGACTGTGCGCCGTCAGCTGATCCCTAGCATGCCACGGCCGTGACACCGCACAGTCTGAAGAAGAGGGAAGGAGGGGAGTGAGAGTCGAGGTTATGCACTGTGCATGCCCATGGTTCCAAGGCCCGCAGTGGGATTACGTTAGACGAGACTGCGAGGTGGGATCTGGAGCAGCGTGGACGCACAGGCACTGACAGCCTGACACCAAATTATGTCAGAAGACAGGCAGCGCTAATTGGGCATGGCCAAGGGCTAACAGAACAGCGCAGGCTCCGTGACAGCTTAAAACAACGCTGAGGAGGCAGCGCACGGCATCAAGGGGATAGGAATGACAGCTGTGCTGTGTCCCATTACGAAGGAAATTCGCACCTCCGGAATGGTTTAACGGTATAAAGGGACACATTTTTAGTGTTTACTTCGGTGTTTGCAAGGAGCATAATTAAAAGAGCAACCTTTTCCTTTTGCATCCTTAGTGCGCACAAGATGGCTCTTTCAGCTACAAACGTCTTGGGGGGGGGTTAAAGGTTTCCTTTCAACTTGCTCCAATCAGGCTTCGGCCTACACTCTGTTCCTCTGCTCCTCCTGCTGTCCCTGGGCTCTAACACCGCCAGTTGGTGCCTGGAAGTGCTGTGTGCACAGTCAACAGTCGCTCCTCTGTTATTGGGGTTCAGTAACGTCAGCTGATCCCCAGCTGTGTGTGCGGCAATACCTCCAATCTGCTCCTCCTGCTGTCCCTGGGCTCTAACACCGCCAGTTGGTGCCTGGAAGTGCTGTGTGCACAGTCAACAGTCGCTCCTCTGTTATTGGGGTTCAGTAACGTCAGCTGATCCCCAGCTGTGTGTGCGGCAATACCTCCAATCTGCTCCTCCTGCTGTCCCTGGGCTCTAACACCGCCAGTTGGTGCCTGGAAGTGCTGTGTGCACAGTCAACAGTCGCTCCTCTGTTATTGGGGTTCAGTAACGTCAGCTGATCCCCAGCTGTGTGTGCGGCAATACCTCCAATCTGCTCCTCCTGCTGTCCCTGGGCTCTAACACCGCCAGTTGGTGCCTGGAAGTGCTGTGTGCACAGTCAACAGTCGCTCCTCTGTTATTGGGGTTCAGTAACGTCAGCTGATCCCCAGCTGTGTATCCGGCAACGTGTCATGCGACCGCCACGCTGGCACAACTAAAATGTAAGGGGACCTGTCCCCCCCCCCCCCCCTAGGCGTTTGTTACTGAAAGAGCCACCATGTGCAGCACTAATACTGCACAAGGGAAAGGTCGCTCTTGAAATTATGCTCCTTGCAAACGCTGAACTACACACTCATGTAATGTGTCCCCTCACACCGTCCAACCGTCCCGGAGGTGGGACTTTCCTTTGTAATGTGACGCAGCACAGCCGTCATTACTACCCCCTTGGCACCGTGCGCTGCCTCCTTAGCGTTGTTTGATTCCGTCATGGACCCTGCGCTGTTATGTTATCCCTTGGCCATGCACAGTTTGCGCTGCCCGTCCTCTGACATCATTTGTTGTCGTCCTGGCTGCGCCTGTGCGTCCACGCTGCCCGAAATCACACCTCGCAGTGTCGTCTAATGTGATCCCACAGTGGGCCTGGTATCCATGGCCATGCGCAGTGCATATACTAGCCTCTCACTCCCCTTCTTCACGCTTCTTCAGACTAGGCGGCGTCAGCTGATCCCTAATAGCATGCCACGGCCGTGACGCCGCACAGTCTGACTACATTAGATGACACTGCAAGGTTGGATCTCGGGCAGCTTGGACGCACAGGCACTGCCAGCCTGACACCTACATGATGTCAGAAGACGGGCACCGCTAACTGTGCATGGCCAAGGGATAACATTACAGCGCGGGCTCCGTGACAGAACCAAACAACGTTGAGGAGGTGGCGCCCGGCACCAAGGGGGTTGGAATGACGGCTGTGCTGTGTCACATTACAAAGGAAAGTCCCACTTCCGGGATGGTTTGACGGTGTGAGGGGACACATTATATGAGTGTGTACTTCAGCGTTTGCAAGGAGCATAATTTTCGGAGCCACCATTTTCCATGTGCAGTATTACTGCTGTACAAGATGGCTCTTTCAGCAACAAATGCCTGGGGGGGGGGGGGGGTTAAAGGTTCCCTTTCAACTTGCTCCACTGCAGGCTTCGGCCTACACTCTGCTCCTCTTTGATTCCCTGGGTTTCAACACTGTCAGTTGCCACCTGGAAGTGTTGTCTACACAGAAAAAACACTAGGTGATGTGTCAGTGGGGTTCAGCACCGCCAGCTGTTCCCCTGCTGTGTAGTCGGCAACGTGTCCAGCACAAGCCACGCTGCCACAACAGAACAAAAGCTGCCACCAGTGCAGGCTTCGGCCTACACTCTGCTCCTCTCCTCCTCCTGCTGACCCTGGGCTCAAACACCGCTAGTTTTTGCCCGGAAGTGCTAGCTGCACAGAGAAAAACACCAGCCAATGTGTTAGTGGGGTTCAGCAACGCCAGCTGTTCCCCTGCTGTGTAGCCGGCAACGTGACCTGCAAACGCCACGCAGGCACATGAACTGAAATTAAAGGGAACCTGGCCCCACCCCCCCAGGTGTTTCTATGTATAACAGCCACCTAGTACAGCAGTACTGCTGCATTTGTACAAGGTGGCTGACTTTTTCTCCTTGCCCACGTGGAACTCAACACGTACAAAATGTGTCTCATTGAGACCATTCCACTGTCCCTGAGGTGTGACTTTCCTTTCTAATGATACGCAGCACCCCCCTTGGTAGCGTTTCCCGTCTTTTGTCATCATGGTTAGCTGGCTGCGCCTGTGCATCCGCCCTGCTAGAAACAACGCCCCTCGTTGTCATATTTATTTTGTCAGCGAGGGTGTGGTTTATGGGCACGAGCAGTGCATATGTTCGCCTGTCTTAACTCATCTCCTTCCGCCTGGAGCAGGTGTAAGGACATGTGTAAGCGGCAAACCTATTTACTGCACAAGGCCACGAATCCCAGCCACGCAGTGTGATTTTTTGAAAACACACTGTGGGTCTGGGATTCATGTCCATCGCTAACCGCAACGGCCGAAATGAAATGAGGTCAGAAGACAGGAAGCGCTCACAGCGCATGGCCAAGGGATCACAATAGCGCAGACTCCTGCACAGCAAATAACAACGCTCAGGAATCTGCGCCCAGTACCTAGGTGCAAATTTTGACACCTGTGCTGCGTCTCCTTAACAAGACAAGTCACGCCTCCACAACTGTTTGACAGTATAATGGGCTAAATAGTGTACGTGTTTTAGTCAGCGTGTGCAAGGAGCAAAACAAATAGAGCAACCTTTTACTTGTGCAGCATTAATCCTGCACAAGGTGTGGCTCTTGTACCTTGCAACACCTGAGGGGGGTTAAAGGTAACCTTTGAAATTGGTTCAACTAGGCTTCGGCCTACACTCTGCTCCTCTCCTGCTGACCCTGGGCTCAAACACCGCTAGTTTTTGCCCGGAACTGCTAGCTGCACATAGAAAAACACCAGTCAATGTGTTAGTGAGGTTCAGCACCGCCAGCTGTTCCCCTGCTGTGTAGTCGGCATCGTGTCCAGCACAAGCCACGCTGGCACAACTGACCAAAAGCTGCCACCAGTGCAGGCTTCGGCCTACACTCTGCTCCTCTCCTCCTCCTGCTGACCCTGGGCTCAAACACCGCCAGTTTCTGCCCGGAAGTGCTAGCTGCACAGAGAAAAACACCAGCCAATGTGTTAGTGGGGTTCAGCACCACCAGCTGTTCCCATGCTGTGTAGTCGGCATCGTGTCCAGCACAAGCCACGCAGGCACATGAACTGAAATTGAAGGGAGCCTGCCCCCCACCCCCAGGTGTTTCTATGTATAACAGCCACCTTGTACAGCAGTACTGCTGCATTTGTACAAGGTGGCTGACTTTTTGTCCTTGCCCACGTGGAACTCAAAACGTACAAAATGTGTCTCATTGAGACCATTCCACTGTCCCTGAGGTGTGACTTTCCTTTCTAATGATACGCAGCACCCCCCTTGGTAGCGCTTCCCGTCTTCTGACATCATTGGTTGGCTTGTTGCGCCTGTGCGTCCGCCCTGCCTGAAACAATGCTCCTCGTTGTCTTATTTTGACTGCGAGGGTGTGATTGATGGGCACGAGCAGTGCATATCTTCACCTGTCTTAACTCATCTCCTTCCGCCTTCTTCAGACTGTGCAGCCTCATGGCCGCGGCATGCGAGAAGGGATCAGCAGAGGCCGCCCAGTCTGAAGCAGGTGTAAGGACGTGTGTGAGCGGCCAAAATATTTACTGCTCAAGGCCACGAATCACAGCACCGCAGTGTGACTTTATGAAAAGGCACTGTGGGTCTGGGATTTATGGCCATCGTTAACCGCACCGGCCAACATGAAATGAGGTCATAAGACGGGCAGCTCTAACAGGGCATTGCCAAGGGATAACACAAGAGCGCAGACTCCTGTACAGCAAATAACAACGCTCAGGAAGCTGCGCCAAGCACCAAGGCGTTATTTGGGACACCTGTGCTGCGTCTCCTTAAAAAGCCAAGTCACGCATCCACTACAGTTTGACTGTAGAATGGGCTAAATTGTGTACGTTTTTCATTCAGCGTGTGCAAGTAGACAAATTAATAGAGCAACCTTTCACTTGTGCAGCATTAATACTGCACAAGGTGTGTCTCTTGTACTTTGTAACACCTGAGGGGGGGTTAAAGGTTTCCTTTGAAATTGGTTCAAATAGGCTTCGGCCTACACTCTGCTCCTCTCCTCCTCCTCCTGCTTCAACACGGGCTCTAACATCGCTAGTTTTTGACCGCAAGTGCTAGCTGCACAGAGAAAAACACACGCCATTGTGTTAGTGGGGTTCAGCAACGCCAGCTGTTCCCCCACTGTGTAGCTGGCAAAGTGTCCTGCAAACGCAACGCAGACACAAAGCTGCCTCCAGTGCAGGCTTCGGCCTACACTCTGCTCCCCCTGCTTACCCTTAGCTCCAACACCGCTACTTGGGGCTCTAGGAAGACAATCTTTAATAGGCAACGCATCTGGGTTCCAGCACCGCCAGCTGGTTCTCGGCAGTGTTCTTGTCACAGGTACTCCCTCGTGCCAAGCCTGGTTTCAGCACCGTCAGCTGTTTCCGGGTTGTGTCAAGCTCGCTGAGACGCCTATGCTTGCCCCGTCGTGGTGCGGTCGGGTTAGCCAACTCCAGGGTGCCTCCAGTTTAGGAGCTTCCTATGTGGGCTGCGTGAACTGGTAGTCAAGGCTGGTTCTGTAGTGCCAGTAGGCCCAGCTCCCCCTGTAGGACTGTTGGGGTTCGGTAACTGCGGCTGCCTCGCGGCCTAGCTGTTCTCTCCTCTCGTGTGGGCCTTGGGGTCCACCACCTGGTTCCAGCACCGTCAGCTGGTTCCGGGCCGAGCCTTTGGCTTAGGTGCCTCCTCCTGGGTATCCGAGTTCCGCCAACGTCAGGCGGTCCTTGGTAGTGCTTTTAAGCGCGGGCACCTACAGCTTAGTAACCGGGTTCCAGCACCGCCAGCTGGTCCTCGGTCGTGCCATTGGCTCTTGCACACTGGGGCAACGCATCTGGGTTCCAGCACCGCCAGCTGGTTCTCGGCAGTGTTTTTGTCACAGGTACTCCCTCTTGCCAAACCTGGTTTCAGCACCGTCAGCTGTTTCCGGGGTGTGTCAAACTCGCTGAGACGCCTATGTTTGCCCCGTCGTGTTGCAGTCGGGTTAGCCAACTCCAGGGTGCCTCCAGTTTAGGAGCTTCCTATGTGGGCTGCGTGAACTGGTAGTCAAGGCTGGTTCTGTAGTGCCAGTAGGCCCAGCTCCCCCTGTAGGACTGTTGGGGTTCGGTAACTGCGGCTGCCTCGCGGCCTAGCTGTTCTCTCCTCTCCTGTGGGCCTTGGGGTCCACCACCTGGTTCCAGCACCGTCAGCTGGTTCCAGGCCGAGCCTTTGGCTTAGGTGCCTCCTCCTGGGTATCCGAGTTCCGCCAACGTCAGGCGGTCCTTGGTAGTGCTTTTAAGCGCGGGCACCTACAGCTTAGTAACCGGGTTCCAGCACCGCCAGCTGGTCCTCGGTCGTGCCATTGGCTCTTGCACACTGGGGCAACGCATCTGGGTTCCAGCACCGCCAGCTGGTTCTCGGCAGTGTTCTTGTCACAGGTACTCCCTCGTGCCAAGCCTGGTTTCAGCACCGTCAGCTGTTTCCGGGTTGTGTCAAGCTCACTGAGACGCCTATGCTTGCCCCGTCGTGGTGCGGTCGGGTTAGCCAACTCCAGGGTGCCTCCAGTTTAGGAGCTTCCTATGTGGGCTGCGTGAACTGGTAGTCAAGGCTGGTTCTGTAGTGCCAGTAGGCCCAGCTCCCCCTGTAGGACTGTTGGGGTTCGGTAACTGCGGCTGCCTCGCGGCCTAGCTGTTCTCTCCTCTCCTGTGGGCCTTGGGGTCCACCACCTGGTTCCAGCACCGTCAGCTGGTTCCAGGCCGAGCCTTTGGCTTAGGTGCCTCCTCCTGGGTATCCGAGTTCCGCCAACGTCAGGCGGTCCTTGGTAGTGCTTTTAAGCGCGGGCACCTACAGCTTAGTAACCGGGTTCCAGCACCGCCAGCTGGTCCTCGGTCGTGCCATTGGCTCTTGCACACTGGGGCAACGCATCTGGGTTCCAGCACCGCCAGCTGGTTCTCGGCAGTGTTCTTGTCACAGGTACTCCCTCGTGCCAAGCCTGGTTTCAGCACCGTCAGCTGTTTCCGGGTTGTGTCAAGCTCACTGAGACGCCTATGCTTGCCCCGTCGTGGTGCGGTCGGGTTAGCCAACTCCAGGGTGCCTCCAGTTTAGGAGCTTCCTATGTGGGCTGCGTGAACTGGTAGTCAAGGCTGGTTCTGTAGTGCCAGTAGGCCCAGCTCCCCCTGTAGGACTGTTGGGGTTCGGTAACTGCGGCTGCCTCGCGGCCTAGCTGTTCTCTCCTCTCCTGTGGGCCTTGGGGTCCACCACCTGGTTCCAGCACCGTCAGCTGGTTCCAGGCCGAGCCTTTGGCTTAGGTGCCTCCTCCTGGGTATCCGAGTTCCGCCAACGTCAGGCGGTCCTTGGTAGTGCTTTTAAGCGCGGGCACCTACAGCTTAGTAACCGTGTTCCAGCACCGTCAGCTGGTCCTCGGTCGTGCCATTGGCTCTTGCACACTGGGGCAACGCATCTGGGTTCCAGCACCGCCAGCTGGTTCTCGGCAGTGTTTTTGTCACAGGTACTCCCTCGTGCCAAACCTGGTTTCAGCACCGTCAGCTGTTTCCGGGGTGTGTCAAACTCGCTGAGACGCCTATGTTTGCCCCGTCGTGTTGCAGTCGGGTTAGCCAACTCCAGGGTGCCTCCAGTTTAGGAGCTTCCTATGTGGGCTGCGTGAACTGGTAGTCAAGGCTGGTTTGTAGTGCCAGTAGGCCCAGCTCCCCCTGTAGGACTGTTGGGGTTCGGTAACTGCGGCTGCCTCGCGGCCTAGCTGTTCTCTCCTCTCCTGTGGGCCTTGGGGTCCACCACCTGGTTCCAGCACCATCAGCTGGTTCCGGGCCGAGCCTTTGGCTTAGGTGCCTCCTCCTGGGTATCCGAGTTCCGCCAACGTCAGGCGGTACTTGGTAGTGCTTTTAAGCGCGGGCACCTACAGCTTAGTAACCGTGTTCCAGCACCGTCAGCTGGTCCTCGGTCGTGCCATTGGCTCTTGCACACTGGGGCAACGCATCTGGGTTCCAGCACCGCCAGCTGGTTCTCGGCAGTGTTTTTGTCACAGGTACTCCCTCGTGCCAAACCTGGTTTCAGCACCGTCAGCTGTTTCCGGGGTGTGTCAAACTCGCTGAGACGCCTATGTTTGCCCCGTCGTGTTGCAGTCGGGTTAGCCAACTCCAGGGTGCCTCCAGTTTAGGAGCTTCCTATGTGGGCTGCGTGAACTGGTAGTCAAGGCTGGTTCTGTAGTGCCAGTAGGCCCAGCTCCCCCTGTAGGACTGTTGGGGTTCGGTAACTGCGGCTGCCTCGCGGCCTAGCTGTTCTCTCCTCTCCTGTGGGCCTTCGGGTCCACCACCTGGTTCCAGCACCGTCAGCTGGTTCTCGGCAGTGTCTTTTGCTCTTGTACCTTCTGCTCCCCATCCTGGTTCCAGTACCGTCAGCTGGTTCCGGGCAGAGCCTTTGGCTTAGGTGCCTCCTTCTGGGTATCCAAGTTCCACCAACGTCAGGTGGTCCTTGGTAGTGCTTTCAGGCACGGGTACCTCCTGCTTAGTAACCGGGTTCCAGTAACGTCAGCTGGTCCTCGGTAGTTCCATTGGCTCTTGGACCTTCGGCTACCCATCCGGGTTCCAGTACCGTCAGCTGGTTCTCGGCAGTGTCTTTTGCTCTTGTACCTTCTGCTCCCCATCCTGGTTCCAGTAACGTCAGCTGGTTCCGGGCAGAGCCTTTGGCTTAGGTGCCTCCTTCTGGGTATCCGAGTTCCGCCAACGCCAGGCGGTCCTTGGTAGTGCTTTTTAGCACGGGTACCTCCTGCTTAGTAACCGGGTTCCAGTAACTTCAGCTGGTCCTCGGTAGTTCCATAGGCTCTTGAACCTTCGGGTAGCCATCCGAGTTCCAGTTCCATCAGCTGGTTCTTGGCATTTTCTCAGCCTTCTTGTACCTTCTGCTACATTTCCAAGTTTAAGACCCTAAAGTCGACGACCCGGAAGACCACCCCGATGACGACGGCGGAGACGATGACTGCGGAGACGACGACGGCTGAGACGACGACGGCGGAGATGACGACACTGGAGACGACGACCATGGAGACGACGACATGGAAGACCGAGAAGCAGAAGAACAAGAGGCTGCAGAACAAAGAGCAGAAGAACATTAAGCATAAGACTTAATATCAGAGCAAAAGATATTATCTAAATTATATGCAGAAGAAGACTAAGCAGTGTATGGGGGTGAGTCCGTTCCTCCTCGTGGTGCCCCTGGATAAAGCCTGATGCTGCAGGCCAAACTGAACGCGGACAAATGTAACTTTTGTGACTGGCAGAACGGAAGGTGTAATCTTCCAACTTTTATAGATAACAACTACGGGAATGCCTGTCACAAATGAGAATATGATGAAGAAGTAGAATAGGAAGAATAATAACAGTGGAATAAAAAGAATATGTAGAATAGGAAGAATAATAATAGTTGAATAAAATGAATATGAAGAATGTAATAAAAAAAAAAAATAGGTAGAAGATGAAGAAGAAGATGAATAAGGTGAAGAAGAAGTTGATGTCAAAGATGCTGATGATGATGAAGATGAAAGTGTGGGAAAAGTAAAAAAAAAAAGAAAAAAAAAAGAAGGGGAAGGGCGTGGAATAGTGAAACATCAATATCTGACAAAATAAAAAAAAATTTACATACTCAATATCTTTTTCACTCCGAATGTCTTAAAAAAAAACAAAAACATGCTATTCTATTTGATTGGGCTAAACCTCATTGCCTTTAACGTCTCCGCCACCTCCCACAATACATCCTACATTATTCTTAGTTGTTTTCCTTGATGTAGAATGAACCTACAAGGAAAGAAAGGGTTTATTTTAATTCCGATATTTTGGTCCCATTGACTTGCATTGGGATCGGGTATCGGTATCGGCGATATCCGATATTTTTTGAATATCGGCCGATCCCAACCGATACCGATACTTTCCGATATCGGAAGGTATCGCTCAACACTAGTCGCGACCAATCACAAGCCGCTACGTCTTTGAAAGTCATTAACGCGCTCATTTTTAAAAATGAGCGCGTTAATAGCTTGCGGTGACGTCGCGGCTTGTGATTGGTCGCGTGGCCGCGACCAATCACAAGCCGCCACGTCTTTGAAAGCCATTAACGTGCTCATTTTTAAAAAATGAGCGCGTTAAGGACCTGCGAATGACGTTGCGGCTTGTGATTGGTCGCGTGGCGGTCACATGGGCGGCCCGCGACCAATCAGAATCCGGGACGTGATTCTCAGGTCCTAAAAGCGCTGATTTTGAACAACGAAGCCTGCCGGTTACCCGCGCTGAGTCCAGGGGCCGCCGGAGAGGTAAATATATCAATATTTTTTATTTTAATTCTTTGTTTTACACATCTCTATGTATCCGATACCGATACCCGATACCACAAAAGTATCGGATCTCGGTATCGGAATTCCGATACCGCAAGTATCGGCCGATACCCGATACTTGCGGTATCGGAATGCTCAACACTACTCATAAACCCATGCTGATATGGAGTTAAACAGTTATTCTCATTGAGATAATCCAGAATAATATCTCTCAGAAACCCTTCAAATATTTTACCAACAATAGAGGTTAGACTTACTGGCCTATAATTTCCAGGTTGACTTTTAGAGCCCTTTTTGAATATTGGCACCACATTTGCTATGCGCCAGTCCTGCGGAACAGACCCTGTCGCTATAGAGTCCCTAAAAATAAGAAATAATGGTTTATCTATTACATTACTTAGTTCTCTTAGTACTCGTGGGTGTATGCCATCCGGACCCGGAGATTTATCTATTTTAATCTTATTTAGCCGATTCCGCACCTCTTCTTGGGTTAGATTGGTGACCCTTAATATAGGGTTTTCATTGTTTCTTGGGATTTCACCTAGCATTTCATTTTCCACCGTGAATACCGTGGAGAAGAAGGTGTTTAATATGTTAGCTTTTTCCTCGTCATCTACAACCATTCTTTCCTCACTATTTTTTAAGGGGCCTACATTTTCAGTTTTTATTCTTTTACTATTGATATAGTTGAAGAACAGTTTGGGATTAGTTTTACTCTCCTTAGCAATGTGCTTCTCTGTTTCCTTTTTGGCAGCTTTAATTAGCGGCAAGGATACAAAACATTCAAGATTTTGTGGTTCAGAATCCGATGTTAGAGCCTAGAATTCCAGTTCCTGATTTGTTTTCTGGGGATAGATCTAAATTCCTGAATTTCAAAAATAATTGTAAACTGTTTCTAGCTTTGAAACCCCGCTCCTCTGGTGACCCCGTTCAACAAGTAAAAATCATTATTTCTTTGTTGCGTGGTGACCCTCAAGAGTTGGCATTTTCCCTTGCGCCAGGAGATCCTGCATTGCGTGATGTTGATGCGTTTTTTCTGGCGCTTGGATTGCTGTATGATGAACCAAATTCAGTGGATCAGGCAGAGAAAATCTTGCTGGCTTTGTGTCAGGGTCAGGATGAAGCGGAGGTGTACTGTCAGAAATTTACAAAGTGGACTGTGCTTACTCAGTGGAATGAGTGTGCCCTGGTGGCAATTTTCAGAAAGGGTCTTTCTGAAGCCCTTAACGATGTCATGGTGGGATTTCCCACGCCTGCTGGTCTGAATGAGTCTATGTCCTTGTCCATTCAGATCGATCGGCGTTTGCGTGAGCGCAAAGCTGTGCACCATTTGGCGGTATTCTCTGAGCATAGGCCTGAGCCTATGCAATGTGATAGGACTTTGACCAGAGAAGAACGGCAAGAACACAGACGTCGGAATGGGCTGTGTTTTTACTGTGGTGATTCCACTCATGCTGTCTCCGATTGTTCTAAGCGCACTAAGCGGTTCGCTAGGTCTGCCACCATTGGTACTGTACAGTCTAAATTTCTTTTGTCCGTTACTCTGATTTGCGCTCTGTCATCCTATTCTGTTATGGCATTTGTGGATTCAGGCGCTGCCCTGAATTTGATGGACTTGGAGTTTGCCAGGCGCTGTGGTTTGTTCTTGGAGCCCTTGCAGTATCCTATTCCATTGAGAGGAATTGATGCTACGCCTTTGGCCAAGAATAAGCCTCAATACTGGACTCAATTGACCATGTGCATGGCTCCTGCACATCAGGAGGATATTCGCTTTTTGGTGTTGCATAATCTGCATGATGTGGTCATTTTGGGGTTGCCATGGCTACAGGTCCATAATCCAGTATTGGATTGGAAATCTATGTCTGTGTCCGGCTGGGGTTGTCAGGGGGTACATGGTGATGTTCCATTGCTGTCAATTTCGCCTTCCACTCCTTCTGAAGTCCCTGAGTTTTTGTCAGATTACCGGGATGTATTTGAAGAGCCCAAATCCGGTGCCTTACCTCCTCATAGGGATTGCGATTGTGCTATTAATTTGATTCCTGGTAGTAAGTTTCCTAAGGGCCGACTGTTTAATTTATCTGTGCTAGAGCACGCCGCTATGCGGAGTTATATAAAGGAATCCTTGGAGAAAGGTCATATTCACCCGTCGTCATCACCGTTGGGAGCAGGGTTCTTTTTTGTGGCCAAGAAGGATGGCTCTTTGAGACCTTGTATTGATTACCGCCTTCTTAATAAGATCACAGTCAAATTTCAGTACCCTTTGCCGCTGCTGTCTGATTTGTTTGCTCGGATTAAGGGGGCTAGTTGGTTCACCAAGATAGATCTTCGAGGGGCGTATAATCTTGTGCGAATTAAACAGGGCGATGAATGGAAAACAGCATTTAATAAGCCAGAGGGCCATTTTGAGTACCTGGTTATGCCATTCGGGCTTTCTAATGCTCCATCTGTGTTTCAGTCCTTTATGCATGACATCTTCCGAGAGTACCTGGATAGATTCATGATTGTATATTTGGATGATATTTTGGTCTTTTCGGATGATTGGGAGTCTCATGTGAAGCAGGTCAGAATGGTGTTCCAGGTCCTTCGTGCGAATTCCTTGTTTGTTAAGGGGTCGAAATGTCTCTTTGGGGTTCAGAAGGTTTCATTTTTGGGTTTCATTTTTTCCCCTTCTACTATAGAGATGGACCCTGGTAAAGTTCAGGCCATTTATGATTGGACTCAGTCGACATCTGTGAAGAGCCTGCAGAAGTTCCTGGGCTTTGCTAATTTTTACCGTCGCTTCATCGCTAATTTTTCTAGTGTTGTTAAACCATTGACTGATTTGACCAAGAAAGGTGCTGATGTGGTCAATTGGTCCTCGGCGGCTGTAGAGGCTTTTCAGGAGTTGAAGCATCATTTTTCTTCTGCCCCTGTGTTGTGCCAGCCAGATGTTTCGCTCCCGTTTCAGGTCGAGGTTGATGCTTCTGAGATTGGAGCAGGGGCTGTTTTGTCGCAAAGAAGTTCTGATGGCTCGGTGATGAAACCATGTGCCTTCTTTTCTAGAAAATTCTCGCCTGCTGAGCGCAATTATGATGTTGGCAATCGAGAGTTGTTGGCCATGAAGTGGGCATTCGAGGAGTGGCGACATTGGCTTGAAGGAGCCAAGCATCGCGTGGTGGTCTTGACGGATCACAAGAATTTGACTTATCTCGAGTCTGCCAAACGGTTGAATCCTAGACAGGCTCGATGGTCACTGTTTTTCTCCCGTTTTGATTTTGTAGTTTCGTACCTTCCGGGCTCTAAGAATGTGAAGGCTGATGCCCTGTCAAGGAGTTTTGTGACTGAATCTCCGGGTGTTCCTGAGCCGGCGGGTATTCTCAAAGAGGGGGTAATTTTGTCTGCCATCTCCCCTGATTTGCGGCGCGTGCTGCAGAAGTTTCAGGCTGATAGACCTGACCGTTGTCCTACGGAGAAACTGTTTGTCCCTGATACATGGACTAGTAGAGTTATCTCTGAGGTTCATTGTTCGGTGTTGGCGGGTCATCCTGGAATCTTTGGTACCAGAGATTTGGTGGCTAGATCCGTTTGGTGGCCTTCTTTGTCACGGGAAGTGCGTTCTTTTGTGCAGTCCTGTGGGATTTGTGCTTGGGCTAAGCCCTGCTGTTCTCATGCCAGTGGGTTGCTTTTGCCCTTGCCGGTCCCGATGAGGCCCTGGACGCATATTTCCATGGATTTTATTTCAGATCTCCCTGTCTCTCAAAGGATGTCGGTCATTTGGGTGGTTTGTGATCGCTTCTCTAAGATGGTCCATTTGGTACCCTTGTCTAAATTGCCTTCCTCCTCTGATTTGGTGCCATTGTTTTTCCAGCATGTGGTTCGTTTGCATGGTATTCCGGAGAACATCGTCTCAGACAGAGGTTCTCAGTTTGTTTCGAGGTTTTGGCGGTCCTTTTGTTCTAAGATGGGCATTGATTTGTCTTTTTCTTCGGCTTTCCATCCTCAGACAAATGGCCAAACCGAACGAACTAATCAGACTTTGGAGACATATCTGAGATGCTTTGTTTCTGCTGATCAGGATGATTGGGTGTCCTTCTTGCCTTTGGCTGAGTTCGCCCTTAATAATCGGGCCAGCTCGGCTACTTTGGTTTCGCCTTTTTTCTGTAATTCTGGTTTCCATCCTCGTTTCTCTTCAGGGCAGGTTGAGCCTTCGGACTGTCCTGGTGTGGATACGGTGGTGGACAGGTTGCAGCAGATTTGGACTCATGTGGTGGACAATTTGACATTGTCCCAGGAGAAGGCTCAACGTTTCGCTAACCGCCGGCGCTGTGTTGGTCCCCGACTTCGTGTTGGGGATATGCCCATCTCCTTACAATAGCTTAGAAATACTTCTGTTTAAGTTTTAATATCCTGTCTAGCTTTCTGTTGCACCATTTGATGGTGCCAGGGGTGGTTTTGGGATTACCAATGTAAAACTACAGTTTCCAACATTACCTTCTCCTCGAACAGACGAGGCCTGTATTTACACCTGCCTTCATGCCCCTCAATCACCAGTGGTTCCAGGCATGAGAATGTGGAAGGGGGCATAAGTTTTAGTGCATTGCTTACTTCCAGAGAGGAGACGAGCTGGTCCTATATGATATCCCTCGCTCCTCCTACGTAAATGCCCGTGAACTGTGCGTTGTGGACTCCTCACATAGTATACAATGGAGCCCTGGCAAATGGCTGCAAATAGAGACAGGCAAGCCAAGGGCTGTCTTTGGCACTTTGGGGCATGTATATACCTCTCCCTTTCGAAACTGCCAAATCCCTCTCTGCTGACAAACAAGCCGATAAGATGAAGGGCTGAGAGAAGATATTCATTTTACCATTTCAAAAAATGTAGTCCAAGTTGAAAGTAAACCCATTTGTCAGCACTTTACTGAGGGCTATGGTCCAACTAAGTAACAAACATCAAGGAGGAAACTGTTTTTCTTTCTAGCTGATGATGGTAAAGGCTGATTCTTAAGTGCTGAAGATTTTACATTTCTTTTGAGAATGCTAGAGCTTTTTCTCTTCCTGCGTTCTAATTGGCTTTGACATCGCCGTCTACGGACAGAGGCTCCCGAGAGAGCCGATTCTCCGAGTTCATTCTTTACACCATCCTGCATCAGTTCCCCATTAAGTAATCTGAAATCCCGAGAATGGACGGCTTCTGGCAACTCTCTAGTAACAGCGCCAGGCAGGAATTACAGCTAAGTGATGTATACAATAACGATAAAGTCTCCTTGATGGATTTTCGCTGCACATTATTTTAACCTTTTTTTAATTGCTACAGTTATTGATTTTTCTCAAGCAAAATCCTTTAGAAAGACATAAATCTAATTAAAATTAGATTCTGATCACACAATCCTCATATTCATCATCAAAACAACAAATGCCAAGATGACAGCTTACACGAGGCCACATTAAGCCTCATGTTTGCTTACTTAATACGTTATAGGTTGCAGAAAAATGAACGCTGCCTGTGCATTACATTTCTTATACTGATCCTGACTTACAGCTTGTATTATACTCAAGAGCTGTATTTACAATTCTGCAGGTTTCAGAATAAAATTTCCCAGCATTCTTCGCTGGTTTGGTGCACAAACGAGCTTGTACTCTGGTGCTTTGCATTCTGGGAATTGTCCCATACATCAATCATTCTTTGTTTTTTTCTTAAAAATAGGAAAAAAGGTGGTCCTGTACCTCTCATGCTGTTTTATGAGAGCTCAGTTACGCTGTTAAAAAAAAACATTTTGTTTTTGAGGCAATAACATTTTAATTAAAGGGGAAAAATCACAGGTTTTGCTACCCCATTTTAAGTCCAGTGATGTATCCCTTACTGGGCTGCTTGCTGCAGTTTTCATAAAATCACTTTTTTACCTGCAGCAGATCTATCGTTCTCTGTATAACCCCGTATATAAAGCCAGGAGGAACCCAGTAAACTTAAAATATAACTTTTAATTAACTCTTCTAAAACATTTTCCGATGGACAAAACAAAACAAAGTGCATATAGTGCTCAAAACAACCAGTGCTCAATTAAAAAAATGGTTTGATCTCACCACATCAGTCGCTTGTTCAGGAGCATCCAAACGTACATACGGAAGCACGGGGAATAAAGTATATGAGTATGCAGAGTAACTATACTACCCGGTCGTGCCCCTGTACTGCTCCCGTCCTGACAAGGACAGTACCCAAGTCAGACTAAATCTTGTACCCACCATAAACAGAGATAAACATCCCTACGCGTTTCCTCTCCCATAGGGGAGACTCCTCAGGGGAACAAAAAGAATTCGGGGGTATACCTCTAATACTGTATGTAATTAAGAGGTGTATAGCCCCTGCATTGGCAGGTGGCTACTATGTGTCCAGTGCACCTGACTTTTGGTGTGGACTATGGTATGGTGAGATGCATTCAGGGCCTTGCCCCCTCATATAGTCTCTCCTCCTTTTCATCCTAATTGCATGGCGTCCTACCTCACTTCCGGTCCCTGATTAACCGGGTGCTCTCAGCGTTCTATTGCCATAGCAACGCATAGTGTGTTACTGCGACAGGATTTGAATAGTCGCTTCTTTTACCAAGCGTCACAGGCATTATGTTGCCTTAGCAGCCCATAACCCGGTAATCCGGCTGGTCCCTTCATTACTCTCCGTACGGATTATGCGCCACCATTTCACTATATCTCCATTTCCGGTTCAAGGCGCTAAGCACTTACGCTATTGCGCAATAATGTTCTAGGCGTTATGTTACCACGCCGATCCATAATCCGATTTACCACTGCCATGCATGCGGGCTCCATGCCGAACCTGAAATCAACTCCACTTCCTGTTAGCCGCACCAGTCATTTCCCCTCCTGCGCAGTACCGCCCCACAAGCGACCTCCATCTGCGTCCCCACTTCCATGACTACCGTCCGTCATGGCTATGCGTGTGCGCGTGCGCATATTTCTCCGGCCAATACCGGTCCCTGCTTCTATGACAGAAATCTGTCAAGGCTCGCGCATGCGTCCTCAGGTCCCGCAACTCCATGATTTGCTGGCGGGTACATTGTGTGTACCTAATCTCTCAGTACACATCCGGACATTGTGCCATTTAATTGATAATAAACAGGACGTACTACTATCCTCGCATGGTAATTCTACTTCCCAAATCGGCAAAATCAGCCCATAAATACTTAAACACCCCAATCCAAAAGGGGAGAGACAGGGAAGGGAAGGAGGAGGGAGGGGGAGGGGAAGGAGATAGGATAAAGCGCCGCTATACCGGGACCTATGAAGATGTCAAAATAAGAGAAAATAATTGATACAGGGGGAAAAGCCCCTCTGAATATATCCATAGAAAATATTAAACACAAAACTCTCCTTTATTCGTCCCCCCAAGATTAGGTAGGAGAAAAGTATTTATTTCCAGGAAATGGCAATGGCTCATGACCCCAACATCCCAATGGATGAAACTCATCCTGTTTTTATGACTAGCAACTCCCTGACAGCCGAAATACCAGCTCCAACCCATTAACCCATTAAGCACCAAAGGAGGGGATACAGATATCCAACCCCCCAATTTCTCAAAGAAAACAACTATAATTTAACTGCTCATTTAGACCCTCCGGATGACAAGTATGGAGGCGAAAAATCCACCTAGATTCCTTTTGGAGCAGGAGCCTATCATAGTCTCCTCCTCTTCTGGGTGGTTTCACTTTCTCGATACCCATAAATTGTATGGCCTTACTGTCCCCATTATGCATAACATTAACATGTCTGGCCACTGAAGTCTCCCTTCTGTTACGAATGTCTCCTAGGTGTTCACCTATCCTTCTCCTGAATTCTCTGCAAGTTTTCCCTACATAGGCCTTCCCACATCTGCACATGATCCGATAGATGATCCCTTTTGTTTTGCAATTGATGAAATCCCTGATCTCAAACGATTCACCAATACCTTCGAACCTCTTTCCCACTGTTACATGCTCGCAGGCCATACAGTTACCACAGCGATAACATCCACAAGTCTTTCCTGGTAACCAGGTTTCTCTGATAGTAGGTGTAACAAAGTGGCTGCGTACCAATCGATTTCCAATAGTCTTACTCTTTCTGTACGTGATAAGGGGTCTTTCACCTACAAACTCTCTGATGTCTTCGTCCATCTGAAGAATACCCCAATGTTTTTGTACCACTTGTCTGACCATTTGGGCCCCATTATCATAGGTACAGATGAGTCTGGCTTTTTCATTTGAATGTTCAATTCTCTTTTTGGGTACCATCAAATCCCTCCTATCTTGTTCCTTTGCATATTTGAATGCTTCCCTCAATATTCGATCAGGGTACCCTCTGGTCAGGAACCTACGACGCAGGTCATCCGCCTTGATCTTAAAGTCCCTAGTATTGGAACAATTTCTTTTTAGGCGTAGATATTGGCCCTTAGGTATGCCCTTCCTCAGGGGATATGGATGGTGGCTTTCCCATTTCAAAAAAGAGTTGGTGGAAGTGGGTTTTCGAAAGATGGTAGTTTCTAATATACGAAGGTATTGGTGAATCGTTTGAGATCAGGGATTTCATCAATTGCAAAACAAAAGGGATCATCTATCGGATCATGTGCAGATGTGGGAAGGCCTATGTAGGGAAAACTTGCAGAGAATTCAGGAGAAGGATAGGTGAACACCTAGGAGACATTCGTAACAGAAGGGAGACTTCAGTGGCCAGACATGTTAATGTTATGCATAATGGGGACAGTAAGGCCATACAATTTATGGGTATCGAGAAAGTGAAACCACCCAGAAGAGGAGGAGACTATGATAGGCTCCTGCTCCAAAAGGAATCTAGGTGGATTTTTCGCCTCCATACTTGTCATCCGGAGGGTCTAAATGAGCAGTTAAATTATAGTTGTTTTCTTTGAGAAATTGGGGGGTTGGATATCTGTATCCCCTCCTTTGGTGCTTAATGGGTTAATGGGTTGGAGCTGGTATTTCGGCTGTCAGGGAGTTGCTAGTCATAAAAACAGGATGAGTTTCATCCATTGGGATGTTGGGGTCATGAGCCATTGCCATTTCCTGGAAATAAATACTTTTCTCCTACCTAATCTTGGGGGGACGAATAAAGGAGAGTTTTGTGTTTAATATTTTCTATGGATATATTCAGAGGGGCTTTTCCCCCCTGTATCAATTATTTTCTCTTATTTTGACATCTTCATAGGTCCCGGTATAGCGGCGCTTTATCCTATCTCCTTCCCCTCCCCCTCCCTCCTCCTTCCCTTCCCTGTCTCTCCCCTTTTGGATTGGGGTTTATAAGTATTTATGGGCTGATTTTGCCGATTTGGGAAGTAGAATTACCATGCGAGGATAGTAGTACGTCCTGTTTATTATCAATTAAATGGCACAATGTCCGGATGTGTACTGAGAGATTAGGTACACACAATGTACCCGCCAGCAAATCATGGAGTTGCGGGACCTGAGGACGCATGCGCGAGCCTTGACAGATTTCTGTCATAGAAGCAGGGACCGGTATTGGCCGGAGAAATATGCGCACGCGCACACGCATAGCCATGACGGACGGTAGTCATGGAAGTGGGGACGCAGATGGAGGTCGCTTGTGGGGCGGTACTGCGCAGGAGGGGAAATGACTGGTGCGGCTAACAGGAAGTGGAGTTGATTTCAGGTTCGGCATGGAGCCCGCATGCATGGCAGTGGTAAATCGGATTATGGATCGGCGTGGTAACATAACGCCTAGAACATTATTGCGCAATAGCGTAAGTGCTTAGCGCCTTGAACCGGAAATGGAGATATAGTGAAATGGTGGCGCATAATCCGTACGGAGAGTAATGAAGGGACCAGCCGGATTACCGGGTTATGGGCTGCTAAGGCAACATAATGCCTGTGACGCTTGGTAAAAGAAGCGACTATTCAAATCCTGTCGCAGTAACACACTATGCGTTGCTATGGCAATAGAACGCTGAGAGCACCCGGTTAATCAGGGACCGGAAGTGAGGTAGGACGCCATGCAATTAGGATGAAAAGGAGGAGAGACTATATGAGGGGGCAAGGCCCTGAATGCATCTCACCATACCATAGTCCACACCAAAAGTCAGGTGCACTGGACACATAGTAGCCACCTGCCAATGCAGGGGCTATACACCTCTTAATTACATACAGTATTAGAGGTATACCCCCGAATTCTTTTTGTTCCCCTGAGGAGTCTCCCCTATGGGAGAGGAAACGCGTAGGGATGTTTATCTCTGTTTATGGTGGGTACAAGATTTAGTCTGACTTGGGTACTGTCCTTGTCAGGACGGGAGCAGTACAGGGGCACGACCGGGTAGTATAGTTACTCTGCATACTCATATACTTTATTCCCCGTGCTTCCGTATGTACGTTTGGATGCTCCTGAACAAGCGACTGATGTGGTGAGATCAAACCATTTTTTTAATTGAGCACTGGTTGTTTTGAGCACTATATGCACTTTGTTTTGTTTTGTCCATCGGAAAATGTTTTAGAAGAGTTAATTAAAAGTTATATTTTAAGTTTACTGGGTTCCTCCTGGCTTTATATATGTACTTCTATTAGAGGACCATCTAGGGGTTCCAAATACATGGTTACACCCTAGTTATTAGCTTTTGTGGTGGCTGTATAACCCCGCCAACACCACGGATTGGAAGCTTTCTGTGAACACTGTGCAAAGGTCAGTTTTGAACTGGTGACAGGTCCCCTTTAAAGGGGTTGTACGGGGACATGACATTTGATGCCCTATAATGAGTGCAATCTGACCAGTCTTTTGGAGCCCAAAGCTCCGGGGGTCCCCATGGCCAGATTATCATTCACAGCATACAGAGCAAGGAGAGTTCCCATAGCTCCATTGCCTTTAGTAGGAAATTGCAGTAGACCCACAGAAAACTGTCCTCAGCGTCCCGCCCGATGCTTTCCCTGTGATACAGGCATACACAGGGCAATGATGTCAGCACAACATGCGCACCTGCTCGCATCAGCTAGAAAGTATGGAAAGAAGCAAGGCAGTGGGGGAACATCTGAGGAGCAATTCACTTTTCAACACACTGCGGAGAACACTAAGCAGAGGGGGAGGGGAGAGTTGGAATGGGAGTATGGGGTGGTAGATGATGGCATCAGATACTTAGAATGAATGGTTGTGCATTATATAGGTATTTATTATGAATTGGGGGATGGGTAAGGATGTTATTAGGGCCTTATATTGGATTGTGGGGTAGGGGAGGATGCTACCAGGGACTTATAATGAATTGTAGGGTAGGGGAGGATGCTATCAGGGACTTATAATGAATTGTGGGGTAGGGGAGGATGCTATCAGGAACTTATAATGAATTGTGGGGTAGGGGAGGATGCTATCAGGAACTTATAATGAATTGTGGGGTAGAGGAGGATGCTATCAGGGACTTATAATGAATTGTGGGGTAGGGGAGGATGCTATCAGGGACTTATAATGAATTGTGGGGTAGGGGAGGATGCTATCAGGGACTTATAATGAATTGTGGGGTAGAGGAGGATGCTATCAGGAACTTATAATGAATTGTGGGGTAGGGGAGGATGCTATCAGGGACTTATAATGAATTGTGGGGTAGGGGAGGAAGCTATCAGGGACTTATAATGAATTGTGGGGTAGGGGAAGATGCTATCAGGGACTTATAATGAATTGTGGGGTAGAGGAGGATGCTATCAGGAACTTATAATGAATTGTGGGGTAGGGAAGGATGCTATCAGGGACTTATAATGAATTGTGGGGTAGGGGAGGAAGCTATCAGGGACTTATAATGAATTGTGGGGTAGGGGAAGATGCTATCAGGGACTTAAAATGATTTGTGGGGTAGGGAGGATGCTATCAGGGACTTATAATGAATTGTGGGGTAGAGGACGATTCTATCAGGGCCTTATAATGAGTTGTGGGGTAGGGGAGGATGCTATCAGGGACTTATAATGAATTGTGGGGTAGAGGAGGATGCTCTCAGGGACTTATAATGAATTGTGGGGTAGGAGAGGATGCTATCAGGGACTTATAATGAATTGTGGGGTAGAGGAGGATTCTATCAGGGACTTATAATGAATTGTGGGGTAGGGGAGGATGCTATCAGGGACTTATAATGATTTGTGGGGTAGGGGAGGATGCTGTCAGGAACTTAAAATGAATTGTGGGGTAGGGGAAGATGCTGTCAGGAACTTAAAATGAATTGTGGGGTAGGGAGGATGCTATCAGGGACTTATAATGAATTGTGGGGTAGAGGAGGATGCTCTCAGAGACTTATAATGAATTGTGGGGTAGGAGAGGATGCTATCAGGGACTTATAATGAATTGTGGGGTAGAGGAGGATGCTCTCAGGGACTTATACTGAATTGTGGGGTAGGAGAGGATGCTATCAGGGACTTATAATGAATTGTGGGGTAGAGGAGGATTCTATCAGGGACTTATAATGAATTGTGGGGTAGGGGAGGATGCTATCAGGGACTTATAATGATTTGTGGGGTAGGGGAGGATGCTGTCAGGAACTTAAAATGAATTGTGGGGTAGGGGAGGATGCTATCAGGGACTTATAATGAATTGTGGGGTAGAGGACGATTCTATCAGGGCCTTATAATGAGTTGTGGGGTAGGGGAGGATGCTCTCAGGGACTTATAATGAATTGTGGGGTAGGGGAGGATGCTATCAGGAACTTATAATGAATTGTGGGATAGGGCAAGATTCTATCAGGGCCTTATAATGAATTGTGGGGTAGGGGAGGATGCTATCAGGAACTTATAATGAATTGTGGGGTAGGGGAGGATGCTATCAGGGACTTATAATGAATTGTGGGGTAGGGGAGGATGCTATCAGGAACTTATAATGAATTATGGGGTAGGGGAGGATGCTATCAGGAACTTATAATGAATTGTAGGGTAGGGGAGGATGCTATCAAGGCCTTATAATGAATTGTGAGGTGGGGGAGGATGCTATTAGGGACTTATAATGAATTGTGGGGTAGGGGAGGATGCTATCAGGAACTTATAATGAAGTGTGGGGTAGGGGAGGATGCTATCAGGAACTTATAATGAATTGTGGCGTAGGGGAGGATGCTATCAGGAACTTATAATGAATTGTGGGGTAGGGGAGGATGCTATCAGGTCCTTATAATGAATTGTGGGGTAGGGGAAGATGCTATCAGGGACTTATAATGAATTGTGGGGTAGGGGAGGATGCTATCAGGAACTTATAATGAATTGTGAGGTAGGGGAGGATGCTATCAGGAACTTATAATGAATTGTGGGGTAGGGGAGGATGCTATCATGGACTTATAGTGAATTGTGGGGTAGAGGAGGATGCTATCAGGGACTAATAATGAATTGTGGGGTAGGGGAGGATGCTATCAGGAACATATAATGATTTGTGGGGTAGGGGAGGATGCTATCAGGAACTTATAATGAATTGTGGGGTAGAGGACGATTCTATCAGGGCCTTATAATGAGTTGTGGGGTAGGGGAGGATGCTCTCAGGGACTTATAATGAATTGTGGGGTAGGGGAGGATGCTATCAGGAACTTATAATGAATTGTGTGGTAGGGGAGGATGCTATCAGGAACTTATAACCGTTTGTGGGGTAGGGGAGGATGCTATCAAGAACTTATAATGAATTGTGGGGTAGGGGAGGATGCTATCAGGAACTTATAATGAATTGTGGGGTAGGGGAGGATGCTATCAGGAACTTATAATGAATTGTGGGGTAGGGGAGGATGCTATCAGGGCCTTATAATGAATTGTGGGGTAGGGGAGGATGCTATCAGGGACTTATAATGAATTGTGGGGTAGGGGAGGATGCTATCAGGAACTTATAATGAATTGTGGGGTAGGGGAGGATGCTATCAGGAACTTATAATGAATTGTGGGGTAGGGGAGGATGCTATCAGGAACTTATAATGAATTGTGTGGTAGGGGAGGATGCTATCAGGAACTTATAATGAATTGTGGGGTAGGTCAAGATTCTATCAGGGCCTTATAATGAATTGTGGGGTAGGGGAGGATGCTATCAGGAACTTATAATGAATTGTGGGGTAGGGGAGGATGCTATCAGGAACTTATAATGAATTGTGTGGTAGGGGAGGATGCTATCAGGAACTTATAATGAATTGTGGGGTAAGTCAAGATTCTATCAGGGACTTATAATGAATTGTGGGGTAGGGGAGGATGCTATCAGGAACTTATAATGAATTGTGTGGTAGAGGAGGATGTTATCATGGACTTATAATGAATTGTGGGGTAGGGGAGGATGCTATCAGGGACTTATAATGAATTGTGAGGTAGAGGAGGATGCTATCAGCGACTTATAATGAATTGTGGGGTAGGGGAGGATGCTATCAGGAACTTGTAATGATTTGTGGGGTAGGGGAGGATGCTATCAGGAACTTATAATGAATTGTGGGGTAGGGGAGGATGCTATCAGGGACTTATAATGAATTGTGGGTAGAGGACGATACTATCAGGGCCTTATAATGAGTTGTGGGGTAGGGGAGGATGCTCTCAGGGACTTATAATGAATTGTGGGGTAGGGGAGGATGCTATCAGGAACTTATAATGAATTGTGGGGTAGGGGAGGATGCTATCAGGAACTTATAATGAATTGTGGGGTAGGGAAGGATACTATCAGGGTCTTATAATGAATTGTGGGGTAGAGGAGGATGCTATCAGGGACTTATAATGAATTGTGGGGTAGGGGAGGATGCTATCAGGAACTTATAATGAATTGTGAAGTAGGGGAGGATGCTATCAGGGACTTATAATGAATTGTGGGGTAGGGGAGGATGCTATCAGGAACTTGTAATGAATTGTGGGGTAGGGGAAGATGCTATCAGGAACTTATTATAAATTGTAGGGTAGGGGAGGATGCTATCAGGGCCTTATAATGAATTATGGGGTGGGGGTGAATGCTATCAGGGACTTATAATGAATTGTGGGGTAGGGGAGGATGCTATCAGGAACTTATAATGAATTGTGGGGTAGGGGAGGATGCTATCATGGACTTGTAATGAATTGTGGGGTAGGGGAGGATGCTAATAGGAACTTATAATGAATTGTGGGGTAGGGGAGGATGCTATCAGGGACTTATATTGAATTGTGGGGTAGAGGACGATTCTATCAGGGCCTTATAATGAGTTGTGGGGTAGGGGAGGATGCTCTCAGGGACTTATAATGAATTGTGGGGTAGGGGAGGATGCTATCAGGAACTTATAATGAATTGTGGGGTAGGAGACGATTCTATCAGGGCCTTATAATGAATTGTGGGGTAGGGGAGGATGCTATCAGGGACTTGTATTGAATTGTGGTGTAGAGGACGATTCTATCAGGGCCTTATAATGAGTTGTGGGGTAGGGGAGGATGCTCTCAGGGACTTATAATGAATTGTGGGGTAAGGGAGGATGCTATCAGGAACTTATAATGAATTGTGGGGTAGGAGACGATTCTATCAGGGCCTTATAATGAATTGTGGGGTAGAGGAGGATGCTCTCAGGGACTTATAATGAATTGTGGGGTAGGGGAGGATGCTATCAGGAACTTATAATGAATTGTGGGGTAGGGAAGGATGCTATCAGGGACTTATAATGAATTGTGGGGTAGGGGAGGATGCTATCAGTGACTTATAATGAATTGTGGGGTAGGGGAGGATGCTATCAGGGACTTATAATGAATTGTGGGGTAGGGGAGGATGCTATCAGGGACTTATAATGAATTGTGGGGTAGAGGAGGATGCTATCAGGGACTTATAATGAATTGTGGGGTAGGGGAGGATGCTATCAGGAACTTATAATGAATTGTGGAGTAGGGGAGGATGCTATCAGGGACTTATAATGAATTGTGGGGTAGGGGAGGATGCTATCAGGAACTTGTAATGAATTGTGGGTTAGGGGAAGATGCTATCAGGAACTTATAATGAATTGTAGGGTAGGGGAGGATGCTATCAGGGCCTTATAATGAATTGTGGGGTGGGGAAGGATGCTATCAGGGACTTATAATGAATTGTGGGGTAGGGGAGGATGCTATCAGGAACTTATAATGAATTGTGGGGTAGGGGAGGATGCTATCATGGACTTATAATGAATTGTGGGGTAGGAAAGGATGCTATCAGGGACTTATAATGAATTGTGGGGTAGAGGAGGATGCTATCAGGGACTTATAATGAATTGTGGGGTAGGGGAGGATGCTATCAGGAACTTATAATGAATTGTGGGGTAGGGGAGGATGCTATCAGGGACTTATAATGAATTGTGGGGTAGGGGAGGATGCTATCAGGAACTTGTAATGAATTGTGGGGTAGGGGAAGATGCTATCAGGAACTTATAATGAATTGTAGGGTAGGGGAGGATGCTATCAGGGCCTTATAATGAATTGTGGGGTGGGGGAGGATGTTATCAGGGACTTATAATGAATTGTGGGGTGGGGGAGGATGCTATCAGGAACTTATAATGAATTGTGGGGTAGGGGAGGATGCTATCATGGACTTATAATGAATTGTGGTGTAGGAAAGGATGCTATCAGGGACTTATAATGAATTGTGAGGTAGAGGAGGATGCTATCAGGGACTTATAATGAATTGTGGGGTAGAGGAGGATGCTATCAGGGACTTATAATGAATTGTGGGGTAGGGGAGGATGCTATCAGGAACTTATAATGAATTGTGAAGTAGGGGAGGATGCTATCAGGGACTTATAATGAATTGTGGGGTAGGGGAGGATGCTATCAGGAACTTGTAATGAATTGTGGGGTAGGGGAAGATGCTATCAGGAACTTATTATAAATTGTAGGGTAGGGGAGGATGCTATCAGGGCCTTATAATGAATTATGGGGTGGGGGTGAATGCTATCAGGGACTTATAATGAATTGTGGGGTAGGGGAGGATGCTATCAGGAACTTATAATGAATTGTGGGGTAGGGGAGGATGCTATCATGGACTTGTAATGAATTGTGGGGTAGGGGAGGATGCTAATAGGAACTTATAATGAATTGTGGGGTAGGGGAGGATGCTATCAGGGACTTATATTGAATTGTGGGGTAGAGGACGATTCTATCAGGGCCTTATAATGAGTTGTGGGGTAGGGGAGGATGCTCTCAGGGACTTATAATGAATTGTGGGGTAGGGGAGGATGCTATCAGGAACTTATAATGAATTGTGGGGTAGGAGACGATTCTATCAGGGCCTTATAATGAATTGTGGGGTAGGGGAGGATGCTATCAGGGACTTGTATTGAATTGTGGTGTAGAGGACGATTCTATCAGGGCCTTATAATGAGTTGTGGGGTAGGGGAGGATGCTCTCTGGGACTTATAATGAATTGTGGGGTGAGGGAGGATGCTATCAGGAACTTATAATGAATTGTGGGGTAGGAGACGATTCTATCAGGGCCTTATAATGAATTGTGGGGTAGAGGAGGATGCTCTCAGGGACTTATAATGAATTGTGGGGTAGGGGAGGATGCTATCAGGAACTTATAATGAATTGTGGGGTAGGGAAGGATGCTATCAGGGACTTATAATGAATTGTGGGGTAGGGGAGGATGCTATCAGTGACTTATAATGAATTGTGGGGTAGAGGAGGATGCTATCAGGGACTTATAATGAATTGTGGGGTAGGGGAGGATGCTATCAGGAACTTATAATGAATTGTGGAGTAGGGGAGGATGCTATCAGGGACTTATAATGAATTGTGGGGTAGGGGAGGATGCTATCAGGAACTTGTAATGAATTGTGGGTTAGGGGAAGATGCTATCAGGAACTTATAATGAATTGTAGGGTAGGGGAGGATGCTATCAGGGCCTTATAATGAATTGTGGGGTGGGGAAGGATGCTATCAGGGACTTATAATGAATTGTGGGGTAGGGGAGGATGCTATCAGGAACTTATAATGAATTGTGGGGTAGGGGAGGATGCTATCATGGACTTATAATGAATTGTGGGGTAGGAAAGGATGCTATCAGGGACTTATAATGAATTGTGGGGTAGAGGAGGATGCTATCAGGGACTTATAATGAATTGTGGGGTAGGGGAGGATGCTATCAGGAACTTATAATGAATTGTGGGGTAGGGGAGGATGCTATCAGGGACTTATAATGAATTGTGGGGTAGGGGAGGATGCTATCAGGAACTTGTAATGAATTGTGGGGTAGGGGAAGATGCTATCAGGAACTTATAATGAATTGTAGGGTAGGGGAGGATGCTATCAGGGCCTTATAATGAATTGTGGGGTGGGGGAGGATGTTATCAGGGACTTATAATGAATTGTGGGGTAGGGGAGGATGCTATCAGGAACTTATAATGAATTGTGGGGTAGGGGAGGATGCTATCATGGACTTATAATGAATTGTGGTGTAGGAAAGGATGCTATTAGGGACTTATAATGAATTGTGAGGTAGAGGAGGATGCTATCAGGGACTTATAATGAATTGTGGGGTAGAGGAGGATGCTATCAGGGACTTATAATGAATTGTGGGGTAGGGGAGGATGCTATCAGGAACTTATAATGAATTGTGGGGTAGAGGAGGATGCTATCAGGAACTTATAATGAATTGTGGGGTAGGGGAGGATGCTAATAGGAACTTATAATGAATTGTGGGGTAGAGTAAGATGCTATCAGGGACTTATAATGAATAGGGGGGCAGGAAGAGGATGTTATACATGAATTTATTATGAATTGGGGGGTGCGATATTGTATAATATCTGTAGCTTTGTTGCTATAACATCAGAGGGACAGACACTTTTTTTGCACAGGGGCTCCTAGCTGTCAGTGTCCGCCTCTGGATGTGACAGTGTAAGAATTTGCATGATGCAAAGGAAATGATGGAGACAAGAATGGTCGCCAACATTTCAGTAAGTGAAGACGACAATTCACACTATAAGGCTCCTTTCACACTAGCGTCGGAATCTCCCCGTCGCAATGCGTCGGGGAGAGATTACGACGCTAGCGTTTGCTGCATTGCACAATGGAGGCAGCGGATGCATTTTTCCGGCGCATCCGCTGCCCCATTGTAAGGTGCGGGGAGGTGGGGGCGGAGTTCCGGCAGCGCATGCGTGGTCGGAAAAATCGGTCCGTCAGGAGAAAAAAACGTTACATGTAGGGTTTTTTTTTCCCGACGGTCCGCCAAAGCACGACGCATCCGTCGCAAGACGGATGCGAAGTGTGCCAATCCGTCGCAAATGCGTCGTCAATAGAAGTCTATGGGGAAAAAACGCATCCTGCAAGCACTTTTGCAGGATGCGTTTTTTCTGCAAAACGACGCATTGTGACGGATTTAAAAAAACGCTAGTGTGAAAGTAGCCTAAGAAGTATCCTGTGCATATCAGCACTACTGTTTTGGGTGAAAGCAGCGCACAGTGAACTACTCTATGCACATACATTGTACGGAAGGGTAACCCTGACATAACTATTGAACCTGAAAAACAGCACCTGTTATTAAGTGTCTGCATTGTAAATGTAGATGCAGGAATCCAGTCTTAGATCTTTCAGGCTGTATCAGAAACATTATTTCTGTAGGCATTTGAGACTTTCTTTTCTTTCTAATTCATGGTGTTATTTATGCAAACGTTTTATATCAGATTTCTTGAACTGTAAGCAACTGCTGTGGAGACTGTGGTTTGAAGAGGATCAGTCTATGTTCACACTCAGCATTTTTGCAGCGTTTTTTTTTCTGCATAAAAGAAGCTGCATTTTACAGTAGCGGCAAAAGCTATGAGATTTCAGAAATCTTATATATACGCTTGTTTTATTTTTTCCTAACAGAATTTGAGCACTGCAGCATTTTTTACATCATCAGTATTTCTATTCTTCCAGTACTTTTTCCGCTTTTTTTCTAACAATAGAAATAAATGCAAAAAAAAAAAAAAAATGAAAAACATTACAGTGTATTTTTCCTGTGGTTTTTTCTACATATAAATTGAGCCAAAAATGCAGCAAAAAAATGCACAAAAAAGTTTTTACTGCCAAGAGAGCAAGTATCAACCGCCGTTACCTCTAGGGCATACACATTCATACAACTCCCACCGAGTTAAAAACTGGATATATAAATCCATATGTAGCTAGCGCCCCCTATTGGTAGCCGCATGCACCTAGAATTATTTCACTTATGTAAATGAAATGGTTTGCTGATAAAGATGTAATTAACATAAAATTTGAAGTCGACATGGGAATAGTTGTACACATTAGGGAGAAGTGACAACCCTTATTGCTCACCAGTGTTTATCCACATCCCAGCCATCCTATTTTCCAGGAATAATACGTATTTTTCAGATCCATGTGGCATAACAAAGAAATTCTGATGCTACAGTGATTACAATACACATCTGACATCTGCAAATCCAAATTAAGAAACTTCTTCAACCCCATGTTACTAATTAAAACGTATTCTTTCATCATGATGTGAAATAAATTGCACCTGGCTGCAGTAAACACCTACATTATTTATTACCTTACTAAATTCTACACCTCTGCAATATTCTACTGTCTTTCATTGGAAATATAGAAGCATATTTCTAGAAATATAAAAAAATGATGTGCTATTTGCCTTCACATATGCCTCCTAAAAACTATGATCCAATCACTGCCCCGTTTGGCAGTGAAATCCAGTCCATCTACTGGAATAATCCATTGCTCATCTCTATCCTCTATGCAGTGTTCTAAAATCAAGGAATGAGAATTCATCTGCATTGTTAGATTAAACTGTCACTGCAGACTTTGCAGAAATCAATGCAATCAGTACAAATGAATGTAAGAAACGTTGCATAATGTATCAGAAAAATCTTCTCTCCACTTATGAGCCACTTCTTTTCCTCCCTTCTGCTTTCTGAGCTCATCATTCACCATGAAAATGCAGCTCCACTTCACATTGGTCAAATCAACATGAATTATTAGCAAATGAAGCAGAGGGTGGATGAGGACTGCATCAAATAGCTCAGTGAGATATAGACGCCACCTCCAGCTTCAAGCAACCGTTATATCATGGTACAGTGCTGGATTCACAGCCACACGTCTCAGTACTATTGTATAATGTCTTCCATGTTGCTGCATAATGTATTCCATTCTGTTGCTGCTTCTGATGATCTGCTACACAGCGAAATAAGAAGAAAAACCCTTTGTGTCCTGCATAGACTATGTAGGGGAGACATCATAGCAGCTAGTCTCCACCCACTAGATCAGAAAGGACTGAAAATTCAAGATAGTTCCTCTAGAAGGGGAAAACTGATTAAAAGCTAATTTTTAAAATCTATCTCAACTGAAGTGACATATATGCTTTAAAGAAGTTGTCCATTACTTTGACGCCCCCTTCTCATTCCCATGTTTGGCCACATTAACATTAAATAGCTTATACTCACCTCGCTCCAGCAGTGTCAGCACTTGTGTTCCCAACACTCATGGGAGGTTGTTATGACATGTGATCCATGCGCCCAATTAGTGCTGGCGTCACTGTCACTGAAATGAGGGGCCAGCCGCAGCTCTCACACCCTCTTGATTACTTATATGTCTGAAGGAGGGGAAAGTGATGGCAGCGCTGATTGGGTGCAGGGCTCACATGTCATAACAACCTCACATGAGCCCCAGGAATGTGAGTGGCGAGACTGCTGGAATGGCGCCAGCATGGGAGAGGAGTGCAGGTGTTCTTATTTTAATGGGCCCAAACATGGGTAATGAGAAGGGGTTGTCCAAGTAGTGGCGGGGAGCCGGCTTTTAATTAGCATAACATCAGCAGTCATTTCCCATCAATAGGCAGAGTGGAAGAGAAGCCGCTGCTGTGTTGACATGTTGTCAGCGGAAGCTGCAGAATCGCCGACAGGAGCGGTCAGTGACTACTCTGTGCCGGCAGAGATCTGTGCTGGGCAGAGAATACAGGTAGTTAGTAACTACCTATCTGTATAGTCCTAGATAACCCCTTTAATTGCATTGCAACTCTTACTGTATATAGAAGGCTGTGTTGGGGTTCATATTGTGTATAGAAGGCTATGTTGGGGCTCATACTGTATATAGGGGTCTGTGTGCGGTCTCATATGGTATATAAGGGGATGTCAGCATACTTAATTCTGCTCAATATTAACTGATGCAATTAACATTAATATAAATAATAATAATAATTAATGTTAATATTGAACAGAAATAATTTCAGCCTATTGGTTTGGCCCTCCACAACAGTCATGGTCTCTCATGTGGAAAATGAATCGCCCACCTCTGCTTTATCGCCAATTCTCAGGAACCCTCTATTTATAGCCTATACTGGGAGCACCCCTGGAAATTCTTGGACAACGCTTCAGAGAAGCTCTAGGCATCCGATGCCTCTCTGTCCGGCACTAAGCTCGGCCTCCGATGCGCTGTATGGTATAATAGTTTAACAGCAGTCACCTGTTTAACACAGTTGTCAAAAGCCCAGAGCTCTCTCCATAGGCTATTTTAATATCTGTTAAGGGTAACTAATGACATTGTGATCATACCGTTAAGTAATGCGCAGACATGCAAGTGTGTGTAATGTCATGTGCCTGCTTTCCCTTCATAACACCATATTCTGTTTTTCAGAATTGTTTTTTTTTTTTTTTTATGGCTAGAAAAGAACTATTAAATATTAGTTCGCATGTAATAGCTTTCATTTATATTACTTTATATTTTATTTTCTGTATATTTTTTCAAAAATGTACAGTATACTGTACCTTCTCATGGAAAATATAATTTAAACATGGATATCTGTAACTGGCAAAGTTGTATTTTGTTGTTTTTATTTTATTTTAAAGAACCCATTTATATGACATGTCTGCTTGTGCAGCCGCTAGTTCAGAGCTCAGTTGGTATTACCTATGTGGCATGTTTACACCTTTCCCTACTAATTCTATGAGTATTTTGTTGTGAGTACCTGATCCTCCCACTAACATGTGAAAGTCGCTGTGAACACTTTGATGCTTGCGAGAGAACACACTCAGGATGGTGTCTGGATATTAGTGGTTTAGCCGCAGGTTAGCACCTAAGTATACAGAGTATACACAATGTGTTTGTAATCTGTAACACTAACATACCCTTCTAAATGTAAATGCACAAAAGAGCTGTATATCCAAAAAGCATGACATTTTCATTAACACAAATCGAATACGTTACAGAATCTCCTGAAAAAGTAGATTTAGTGTTTTGCTCAAGTTCTGCAATTCAAACATCTGATTTGCGCATGAAAACTAGTTCCATCCAAGGATCTGTTTATAGCAAGGAAGGTGACGTCACAAGGGGGCATTCTTTGCGTCTGGAGGAGAGAAGGTTTTTCCACCAACATAGAAGAGGATTCTTTACTGTTAGGGCAGTGAGAATCTGGAATTGCTTGCCTGAGGAGGTGGTGATGGCGAACTCAGTCGTGGGGTTCAAGAAACGCCTGGATGTCTTCCTGGAGCAGAACAATATTGTATCTTACAGTTATTAGGTTTTTTAGAAGGACGTACATCTAGACGTACATCTAGATATTCTGATAAAACATAGGCTGAACTGGATGGACAGATGTCTTTTTTCGGCCTTGCTAACTGTTACTATATTACTATGTTACAAACATCGGATGTTCAAAACAAAAAAAAAAGAACAAATACTCACCTTGCTGCTTGCTGACCTCTCCGACTTCTGCCCGGTCCTCTTCTTTCCATCGGTGCGTTCTACATCTCACTTCCTGTCATAAGGTTGTATCGTAGGTTCCAACCTGAATGTGGCCAAAAGTCCTGACCTATAGAGAAGAGACCTGAGATATGGCATGTCTGTGACGACAGAAAGGAGAGGAATGGATGGCGAGCATCGGGGTGGCATCCTGATCGCAGAGATCGCTGTGCGTCATAAATTCGTGACGTTGACGTTAAGGCTACGTGAACACGTTGCGGAATGTTGTGTGGATTTTTCCGCATTGTTTTTGCAAAATCAGCAGGTAAACCAGACTGCAGATTACCCGCGGATTTGCTGAGGATTTACCGATTTTTTTTTGCGTTTTTTGTGCGAGTTCCACCTGGAGCAGGTGTAAATCGCTGCAGGATCCGCACAAAGAATTGACATGCTGCGGAAAAAACAACGCTGCGTTTCCGCATTTTTTTTTTCTGCAGCATGTGCACTGCGGATTTTGTTTTCCATATGTTAACATGGTACTGTACAAGGCATGGAAAACTGCTACAGATCCGCATAGCCTAAAGTCTTCCTCTGCTGCAGCCTCTCAGCCCTTGACGTGGGTCTTTGGTTATTTATGCAATGCTGTCCACTTGATGACCGAAAGGGTTAGGCTATGTGCACACGTTGCAGATTTTGCTGCGGATCTGCAGCGGATTTGACACTGCGGATCTGCAGCAGTTTTCCATGCGTTGTACAGTACCATGTTAACGTATGGAAAACAAAATCCGCAGTGCACATGCTGCAGAAAAAAAACGCAGCGGTGTTTTTTCCCCAGCATGTCAATTCTTTGTGCAGATTCCGCAGCGGTTTACACCTGCTCCACAATACGAATCCGCACGTGTAAAAACTGCAAAAGAAAACGCGGTAAATCCGCGGGTAATCCGCAGTGCGGTTTACCTGCGGATTTTGCAAAAATGGTGCTGAAAAATCCGCACACCATTCCGCAACGTGTGCACATAGCCTTACGCACATTGAAGTCAGTGCCTTGGAGTGATGCCTATAACTTGTCTTCTTATTTTGAACGCTCCATTTTCAATGCTTTGGTGTCTGGAGATAGCTCCTTCATTGAATAGTGAACCACAATTGGGGTGCTTTCAGTTTTGACCAATTTTATTCAGACTAAAGAACCTGATTTAAGCGAACCTGCCCACAACAAATCTCAGGGGTTCGCACATGTCTAGTTCCAAGCTCTCATTTCGAACATAATGCGAGAACCAGACCGCACACCGTTATAGAACATAATGAATCTGCCAATGACTTGAATACTTTTCTCAAGAAATAAACTTCCCTAAAATCTGTAATGTGACTATTAAATCTCCACGGCTCATAAGGGTACATGCATGGTATAATATACAAGTAGTTTATTCTATGGTTCATCATGGTGAACCATCGCTTTAGGATAAATCCTAGCATTTCCGAACATCTGAGATACTTCACAATGCATGATTTCATGCTAAAAAAAAGGAAACACAAACTAGACAACAAGGCAGCAGAGATAAGCGGAGATGTGTTTCATTTATATGTGGCCAGCAATTGTGCATCGATGATACGCGGCAGCTAAAAATAGGCAGCATGACATTTCCAAATGCCTTTCTTTCTAGGGTGAATTGTGCTGAATGTCACACAATGTAACCCACAAAATGAAAATGGACTATTGAAGCAGGCAGCACAATTGATGGGGGTTAGAGAAAAGAACAAAGCAAATGCCATGACAACCTGTCGTAATGAATGGTGTAAGTGAAACACGGAATCTTTTCTTTTGTGAAGCTGCACACGAAATGGCACATTACATCTGCAATGCCAGGAGAGGTGTCGAATGAGACTTTACATATGAGTCACTTTGCTGAAGGACATCCTGGCACTGACATTTCTCATTTACTTTTAAAAATAAAATAAAATCATAAAAAGTAAAATAAATCGTAGTTTCTTGGTGGCAGCTGAAGTGGCTAAAAAATAGATGTAATTGCTGCGCGAGGCTCTTTGGGACTTTTTTTCTCATGGGGTTAAGAAGTGATAGGCAGGAAGTTGGTAACTACTTGCCTGTTCTGCCCAGCGCTGGCTCCGACTGGTCACAGACCACTCTTGCCGACGATTCTGCTGTGCCATGTCAGCAGAGCAGCTCTTCTTCTTCCGCGCTGCTTTTTTGATGGGGCGTGACTGCTGACGTAATTCTGATTGGCAGCTGGCTCAACGCAGTTATGCAGCAAAGAACCAGCTGTCAGTCAGCATGACATCAGCAGTGACTCCCCGTCAACAGAGCAAAGCAGAAGAGAAGCAGCTGCTCTGTTGACATCAGTGGAAGCTGCACAATCGCCAGCAATATATCACATATGAAAAAAATGGAGAACGGTCCAAGAGTATCAAAATAACAATTTTATTACAGACTGGCATTCAGAGAAAAGGTTTCTTCCCCTGTGGTGAATGTCTGGCGTGTAGGAACCTCAAGCGTGCCACATCCTTCACATCATCTGATGGCCAAAAAGAATTTAAAATAAATGATTACATCACATGTAAATCAACATTCGTTGTGTACTATGCGATGTGTCCGTGTGGCCTTGTCTACATTGGGCTCACATCACGCGAACTGCGTGTTCGTATTCGCGAGCATGTGAGAGACATTGAGGCCGCTCGGGGAGTGGAGGATGTGAGCACCTTGAGATCGGTTCCTAAACATTTTCGCCTTAAACATGACTGTAATCCGGGGGGTTTTAGAGCCTGGGGTATCGATCAAATTCATGCTGGTATAAGAGGGGGTGATGTAGGACGTTTACTTGCCCAGAGAGAATGCCGGTGGATTGTGACACTTAACACAATGTCACCGGCAGGTCTCAATGAACACTTGAGCTTTAGTTCTTATTTGTAATACTGGTGCCTCCCGTTCTGTGCTCTTTTTATTTTTTTGTGTGTTCTGTCCTATAATCTAATTTGTTCCCTTTCTTTTTATATTTGTAGTTTACAGCAGTTATGTTCGCATATATGGATGCATCTGTATGTATCCGTTATTATTGGATCATCTGAGCCTGGCATAAGAGGATGAGTCTTACACTGACGTCACCATATTCACAATTTATGATGTTATAAGAGGAAGAGTCCAAAATTGGTGTCACTATCTTTTTACATATTCTATGCTGTTTTATTATATTGGTGTATGATACACACCTCCTTGCATATCTATTGTATGCATCTTGTATGCATTTTTATTGCACTCCTTATTGTTAAATGTGTACTTCACATATATACACATTCACTGTGCATTTTTCTGATTTATTATTATTATTATTTTTCGTTTCTTTATATTTATTCACATTTTTCATTTTTGTATTATTATTATTGTTTTTATGCTTGTATTATTATTATGGATTTATGTATTTCTATATTGGCTAGTCTTTCTTTATATGGCTCTTTTATGTTGTATAGTAATGTTTCATTCTATTTATGTTTTGTTTCAATATTAGTTAGATTTGTTGCGCAATGTATCTGTTTACCCCTGTCTGGAATATCCTTCCATGCTCATGTGCGCATGTCCGGGATCGATGCGCTCTGGGGCATCGCTTTAGGCACACTAACGCCGGCGCCTGAGATCTAGTGGCGCTCTACTTGCTGCCCTGGCTCGCGTGTCGGACCTGTGCCGGAAGTGATGCAATCACCGGCGCTCGCGTCTGAGGACATGCGCCGCACGTGTGAGCATGATATCTGAGGGGTATTTAGGGGAGGTGGGACAGTTGACACACTACCGCACCTTGACAAAGAAGGCGAAACGCGCGTCGGTGGCGGCAGGGGGCAGTTGTCCCGACCTGGCTGAAGCATGGGTAAGCAAATATGATAATACATGAACCGGAGTGTAGTTAGGAGGTAGTGCGCACTACATGTCTGATTTAACTAGTCATTGGACTCAATACGGATCTACTACTCAGGGTTCCTTTTCTATTGATGGCACTTAGCCTGTGTTTCTTTCCCATGTTGGCCATTTTTTCCATCTGTTTGGTCGTGACTTCTGCCCTCCCTTTTTCCCGATCCTAGTCTTGTATTTTGTATTTTGTACATTTTATTGGTTGTTATTTATGTAATAAAATTGTTATTTTGATACTCTTGGACCGTTCTCCATTTTTTTCATATGTGATATATCTGATAGGGAGAGTCCTGCTGGTGCACGGATATGAATACTGTAGTTTGTCCTGATATCACCATTTCATCTTTTGTACCTTGTATGGTGTATGTTTATATATTTACAATCGCCAGCAAGAGAGGTCTGTGACCAATGTGTGCTGGCAGAGATGTGCACTGGACACATTAGCTAGGTAGTTAGTAAATACCTGCCTGTAAGTTCTTAGGTTCATTAGAAAAAAAACATAGTCCCAGACTATCCCTTTAAAGGTGTCCTGCTTTTCTTAAAAAAAAAAAATCTTCGTTCAGCATAGAGTAAAAATAAAAAGGGAATACTTGTACCCAACTGATCCCCAGCGCTCCTTAGCAGCAGGGCTGTAGAGCTGTAATCCTGGAGTCAGAGCTCCTTTTGGGTAGAATTGGAGTTTTCTTAGGAATTTAACAGCTACGTCGGATCCCTCTGTCTGTAGCTGAGTCTGCACCCTACTGTTGTTTAACTATTTAAATGCTGCTGTCAATCAATGACAGCAGCATTTAAGTGACATGATTGCTCGTACGCTCATCCAACTGCTCCCATCGACCCTGCATGATGTGACCAATGGCTTGTCATGTTGCCAGGTCATTTTTACAGCACATTAAACACTGTAAAAAAATTAATGAGTTTTTTTTTCATCGCAATTGGAAGATTTTCCTTCTAAACAACAGATTTCTAGAATTTTTTAAAACAGTGATATAGAAAATAACAACGTAATAAAAAAATTTACTTAAAAAATCTTGATATAAATAGTGGTGAGTGAATATACTTGTCACTGGAGATTTCTCGAGCATGCTCGGGGGTCCGCCGAGTATTTTTTAGTGCTCGGAGATTTAGTTTTTCTTGCTACAGCTGAATGATTTACATCTGTTAGCCAGAATAAGTACATGTGGGGATTCCCTAGCAACAAGGCAACCCCCACATATACTTATGCTGGCTAACAGATGTAAATTATTCAGCTGCGGCAAGAAAAACTAAATCTCCGAGCTCTAAAAAAATACTCGGAGGACCTCCGAGCGTGCTCGAGAAATCTCGAGTAACGAGTATATTCGCTCATCACTAGATATAAACAATAGGTCATCTTCTCGTAATACATTACATTTAATAGAGTGCTTGTCTACCTATTTAGGCATAGGTCCCATAACAATCAGATCAAGCTGAGCAAATGGGAGCAGTAAGGGAAGAACCTGTAGTTGGGAAGGGTAGTCTGTAAAAGGGAATCTGCCAGCTCGGTTTGCTTCCTCATATGAGAGCAGCCTATTGTAGACAAAGAGAAGCTGAATCCAACAATGTATCACTTAGGTAACAGGGTGCAGCCGTTCTCACACATAGCTTTTAGATTTAGAATGAAGCAGAGCTGAAGAAGCTAACCCCGCCCACACCAGATTCTGTATGCACAAAATCCATAGACAGTGAGGTGCTCATCACAGGAGGGGTGTGTCAGACCAGGAGCTTCATAAGAGAGACATCGCTCAAATCTGCTGTCATCAGATTACATAGCAATAACCTGCTGACAGATTCCCTTTAAACATGTAAAATTTATTCTTGAACACTTTGACTGAGAAAACCCTTGCAGACCGCAGTCAGGAATGCATACAGGCAGCAACCAGCACTCTCTATTCACTTTACAGTATACAAATGTGTTTGGAACTAGATACAGAGATCCCTCACTGGTAATTTTTAACACCATTTTTGAATTAAAATCACTAATAAACTCTGTGCCAGAACATCGGATTTAGTGATATTGTGCCCACTACCCAAACAGGTTACATCAAATTGCCCCCAAACGCTCTGATCATACACTGCTGCACAGTCTAAGGACATTGTGAGTACCCCGAGAGACTGGCATGTAGTCCTCCTCGCACAGGTTCACAGCGCCACAATGACTATTTAAAAAATTCTATGGATCTTCAGTAACTACAGCCACAATGATTTCTAAATTAAAGGACAATGTACATGGTGTCCAATGACCCAACTAACCCTAAATTTGATTTAGACAACAAATTATTAGTTGTGTTCCCCTTTTAGCAATTAACATATTAAAAACCAACTCACTAAAATACTGTATATAGTTATGGCTTCCAGTAGTGGGCATTGCTTGTCTTCTATGAAGACCATACAGATCAGTGTATAATTCTCTATATATTGTTGGTGGAACGGTAGCAGTGTTTGATAGATCATTTTATGAAAATAGAGAATATAGTATACAGGAGAAGAAATATATGACCTGCTCTAATGAATATTATATGTTCCCTCAAACTATCAAATCTCAGCATCCAATTTACATATTAATTTTTTTTATAATTGATAATCTTTACTTATTCCAAAGTGGAGCTGTTAGTTTAATAATAATGTGGTGTCCCCGAGTTCCAGAGTGACATCATATTTATGCGAGCTGCAGTATGACGCATTGTTGGAGACTACGGTCATGCTTCAATCAGCTGCAACCTCAAAGGAACCTCATAAAACAGTAACCCACACAGGCTTACAAACTGTGAATTTACCTGGAATATATTATGCATGTGTATGAATATATATACAGTTGGGTGAAAAAGTGTTTGCCCCCTTCCTGATTCCCTATTGTTTTGAATGTTTGTCACACTTAAATGTTTCTGATCACCAAATAAATTTAAAAATTAGACAAAGCTAACACAAGTAAACACAAAATGCAGTTTTTAAATGAAGATCTTTATTACAAAGGTAAGAAGAAATCCAAACCTACAGGGCCCTGTGTGAAAACGTGATTGCCCCCTAAACTGAATAACTGTTTGGACCGCCCTTAGCAACATCGACTGCAATCAAGCGTTTTACGATAACTGGCCCTGAGTATTTTACAACGCCCTGGAGGAATTTTGGCCCACTCATCTTTGCAGAATTGTTGTAATTCAGTCACATAGGAGGGTTTCCGAGTATGAACCACCTTTTTAAAGGGGTTGTCTACTACTGGGACAACCCCTTCTTAAACTAAATGTTCAGCCCTGATAAAATAATGACGCCTATACTCACCTCCCGTGTCCACGCTGTTTTCGCGGTGTCAGCACTCGTGGTCCCGGGGCTGTGTTGCAGCAATGTGACAATCAGCGCTGGTGTCACTGCCTCCACCTTCGTATGAAGAGGAAGTCAGGGATCAGCTGTAGCCTGGACTTCCTCTTCATGTTCAGTTTGTCCAAAGGCGGAGACAGTGACACCAGCGCTGATTGGGCACCGGGCATCACGTGTCATTCCACTGCATCACAGCCCCGGGGACCGTGAGTGCCGACACCACTGGAACAGAGTCGGCACAGGACGTGAGTATAGGCTTTATTATTTTATCAGGGCATAACATTTAGTTTAAGAAGGGGTTGTCCTAGTAGTGGACATACCCTTTAAGGTCATAACACAGCATCTCAATTGGATTAATGTCAGGACTTTGACTAGGCCACTCCAATTTAGTTTAACTCTTTTTTTGCAGTTTTTTTTTACTTAAACTACTCTTTTTTTAAAAAAAATAGAATTTTTTTTTTTTTTACTTTTTTACGCACTTAAAACCAATTTTTATTACAATATTTATTAGTTTCATGAGGGGACTGGAGTATGTAATTGCATAGATAATACACTGCACAATTTACGTAGTGCACTGCATTATCCATCCTGCCAACAGGTCTAATAGATTGTGCTTTTAGAACAATCTGTTAGACTTTGATCTGTGGCAGGCTTGGAGGGCTTGGAGGCCAGTGTTAGGCTCTCTATTGCCATAGCAAGCATCTGCTCTCTGTGATCACTTTGCGGAGAGCCAATGGTCATACTTCTTTAAGCTACTAACTACAGCATGTAAAGATTTAAAGGGACACTGTCACCTGAATTTGGAGGGAACAATCTTCAGCCATGGAGGCGGGGTTTTGGGGTTTTTGATTCACCCTTTCCTTACCCGCTGGCTGCATGCTGGCTGCAATATTGGATTGAAGTTCATTCTCTGTCCTCCGTAGTACATGCCTGCAGGAGGTGCAATCTTGACTTGCGCAGGCGTGTACTATGGAGGACAGAGAATGAACTTCAATCCAATATTGCAGCCAGCATGCAGCCAGCGGGTAAGGAAAGGGTGAATCAAAAACCCCAAAACCCCGCCTCCATGGCTGAAGATTGTTCCCTCCAAATTCAGGTGACAGTGTCCCTTTAACTGTGCTGATGGATAGCACTGGCAGCACTGCTGTATCTGTGCTAGCAGCAGGGGGTGGGTGCTGTTAGAAAGGGTGAGCCTTTTTAAAGATTAACTGCCTTTACCTAATGGAAATTGGTATATATTTATTTATTTTACTCATATAGCGCTATTAATTCCACAGCGCTTTACAAACATTATTGGCACTGTCCCCATTGGGGCTCCAATCTAGAATCCCTATCAGTATGTCTTTGGAATGTGGAGGAAACCAGAGAACCCGGAGGAAACCCACAGAAACATGGGAACATACAAACTCCTTGCAGATGTTGTCCTCAGGACCTCAGCGCTGCTAAACTGCAGTGTTACCACTGAGCCACTCTGTTAGGATGTGAGCAGCCATTACAGTGACAGGAGGCAGGTAAGGATCGTATATCATTAGGATTTGATTTCTGCATAATATACAACTATTTTTTTCTTTTATCATATACTCTAGCTATGAACTCTTAGGCTTCTTTCACACTTCAGTTGTTTGGGGTCAGTCTGCTCCGACATCATGACGGATCGACGGATCCGTCACAATTGTTGAGAAAACGGTTCTAACGGATCCGTTTTTTTGACGCATCTGTGTATCTGGGAAAAGTATCTACTTTTTGGAGCATGCTTAATTGAAAAAGCGGATTGGGGTGACGGATCCGCCAAATGACGGTCGCGACGGATCCGTCGCCCATAGGCGGCCATTCTAGGAAATGGCGGTCGCGACAGATCCGTCATGAACCGCCATTTCGGCGCAGACAAAAAACGTTGCTATGTCCGTCAATGTCTAGATGACGTCCGCCAAGTTTCAACGGATCCGTCACATGGCGGATGGAACGGACGACCATCCGTCACAATCCGTCGCTAATGCAAGTCTATAGGATAATAGCGGATCCGCCCAAAAAAAATGGCGGATCTGCTATTTGATGAAAACGGCGGATTCAAACTGACGCCAAAAGACTGAAGTGTGAAAGAGGTCTTAAGCGTGACCACCTTTCCCTCTTATGAAGGCTTCATTATTGCCACGTCTTGCTCCTAAGGCTGCCGTCACACTAGCAGTATTTGGTCAGTATTTTACATCAGTATTTGTAGCCAAAACCAGGAGTGGAACAATTAGAGGAAAAGTATAATAGAAACATATGCACCACTTCTGCATTTATCACCCACCCCTGGTTTTGGCTTACAGATACTGATGTAAAATACTGACCAAATACTGCTAGTGTGACGGCAGCCTAAGGCAAAAAACAAGGATCAATTTAAAAGTATTCTTTACATGTGTATTTTCAAAAATATGATTAATAAGGCTATATAAAAATGTTACCCTGATCATGTTCACCAAGAAGTCAAATGACATGATACAGACACCAAAATGACTCCTAAGGCCGGCTTCACACTCAGCGTATGAAAATACGGTCCGTATATTACGGCCGTAATACGCTGAAAAGTCCCGAAAATAGTGGTCCGTAGCTCCTCCGTAGGCAGGGTGTGTCAGCGTTTTTTGCGCATGGCATCCTCCGTATGTAATCCGTATGGCATCCGTACTGCGTGGTTTTCTCGCAGGCTTGCAAAACCAACATACCGCTATAGAAGTGATCCATGTGTCCCAAAAAGAAAAAAAATATACATATATACTGTCTATATATATATATATATATACAGTGGGGCAAAAAAGTATTTAGTCAGTCAGCAATAGTGCAAGTTCCACCACTTAAAAAGATGAGAGGCGTCTGTAATTTACATCATAGGTAGACCTCAACTATGGGAGACAAACTGAGAAAAAAAAATCCAGAAAATCACATTGTCTGTTTTTTTAACATTTTATTTGCATATTATGGTGGAAAATAAGTATTTGGTCAGAAACAAAATTTCATCTCAATACTTTGTAATATATCCTTTGTTGGCAATGACAGAGGTCAAACGTTTTCTGTAAGTCTTCACAAGGTTGCCACACACTGTTATTGGTATGTTGGCCCATTCCTCCATGCAGATCTCCTCTAGAGCAATGATGTTTTTGGCTTTTCGCTTGGCAACACGGACTTTCAACTCCCTCCAAAGGTTTTCTGTAGGGTTGAAATCTGGAGACTGGCTAGGCCACTCCAGGACCTTGAAATGCTTCTTACGAAGCCACTCCTTCGTTGCCCTGGCGGTGTGCTTTGGATCATTGTCATGTTAAAAGACCCAGCCACGTTTCATCTTCAATGCCCTTGCTGATGGAAGGAGGTTTGCACTCAAAATCTCACGATACATGGCCCCATTCATTCTTTCATGTACCCGGATCAGTCGTCCTGGCCCCTTTGCAGAGAAACAGCCCCAAAGCATGATGTTTCCACCACCATGCTTTACAGTAGGTATGGTGTTTGATGGATGCAACTCAGTATTCTTTTTCCTCCAAACACGACAAGTTGTGTTTCTACCAAACAGTTCCAGTTTGGTTTCATCAGACCATAGGACATTCTCCCAAAACTCCTCTGGATCATCCAAATGCTCTCTAGCAAACTTCAGACGGGCCCAGACATGTACTGGCTTAAGCAGTGGGACACGTCTGGCACTACAGGATCTGAGTCCATGGTGGCGTAGTGTGTTACTTATGGTAGGCCTTGTTACATTGGTCCCAGCTCTCTGCAGTTCATTCACTAGGTCCCCCCGCGTGGTTCTGGGATTTTTGCTCACCGTTCTTGTGATCATTCTGACCCCACGGGGTGGGATTTTGCGTGGAGCCCCAGATCGAGGGAGATTATCAGTGGTCTTGTATGTCTTCCATTTTCTAATTATTGCTCCCACTGTTGATTTCTTCACTCCAAGCTGGTTGGCTATTGCAGATTCAGTCTTCCCAGCCTGGTGCAGGGCTACAATTTTGTTTCTGGTGTCCTTTGACAGCTCTTTGGTCTTCACCATAGTGGAGTTTGGAGTCAGACTGTTTAAGGGTGTGCACAGGTGTCTTTTTATACTGATAACAAGTTTAAACAGGTGCCATTACTACAGGTAATGAGTGGAGGAAAGAGGAGACTATTAAAGAAGAAGTTACAGGTCTGTGAGAGCCAGAAATCTTGATTGTTTGTTTCTGACCAAATACTTATTTTCCACCATAATATGCAAATAAAATGTTAAAAAAACAGACAATGTGATTTTCTGGATTTTTTTTTCTCAGTTTGTCTCCCATAGTTGAGGTCTACCTATGATGTAAATTACAGACGCCTCTCATCTTTTTAAGTGGTGGAACTTGCACTATTGCTGACTGACTAAATACTTTTTTGCCCCACTGTATATATATACATATATATATATATATATGTCAGTAGACACATATATGTATATATATTAATATTTTTTCCAGCGCTATACAGCTTGAAAGCCGGTAATTCAATTACCGGCTTTTTCTTTCTCCTTCCTAAAACCCGACATGATTTGAGACATGGTTTACATACAGTAAACCATGTCTTCTCTTCATTTTTTTTGCAGATTCCACACTACTAATGTCAGTAGTGTGTATCTGCAAAATTTGGCCGTTCTAGCTCTTAAAATAAAGGGTTAAATGGGAGCCTGGGAGCTTTCTAGGTAAGTTCCCACGATCTATGAACAGCCAGCAGAGGGCGCCTCACCGCAAATGAAGCTAAATATAGATCAGTGACCTATTTTTAGCTTCATTCCCCGGGGTTTTGCAGCAAGGAGCAGCCTGCATTAGCGGTACTCCTTGCTGCAAAATGTTTTAACCCCTTCAGAAGGATTTACATCGTTGGACGTTACAGATCTGCGGAGGGTAAGTATATTGTTGGTTTATTATGTTTTTTTACTTACAGAACGAGGGTCTTCAGTGACTGAATTGGGCGTAGAATAAAATACTCCAACAACCATTGTTTTTATTTCATTAAAATAATTTTAAATAATGTGTTTGTGTTTTATTTAACCCTATCATTCAATTGGATTAATAATGGATAGGTGTCATAATTGACGCCTCTCCATTATTAATTAGGCTTAATGTCACCTTACAATAGCAAGGTGGCATTAACCCTTCATTACCCCATATCCCACCGCTACACGGGAATGGGAAGAGAGTGGCCAAGTGCCAGAATAGGCGCATCTTACAGATGTGCCTTTTCTGGGGTGGCTGGGGGCAGATATTTTTAGCCAGGGGGGGGCCAATAACCGTGGACCCTCTCCAGGCTATTAATATCTGCCCTCAGTCACTGGCTTTACTACTCTGGCGGAGAAAATTGCGCGGGAGCCCACGCCAATTTTTTCCGCCATTTAACCCTTTATTTTAAGAGCTAGAACGGCCAAATTTTGCAGATAAACACTACTGACATTAGTAGTGTGGAATCTGCAAAAAAAATGGAGAGAAGACATGGTTTACTGTATGTAAACCATGTCTCAAATCATGTCGGGTTTTAGGAAGGAGAAAGAAAAAGACGGTAATTGAACTACTGGATTTCAAGCTGTATAGCGCTTGAATAAATATTAATATATATACATATATGTGTCTCACTGACATATATATATATATATGTATACCTATTCTATGTGTACACATTTATTCTACCTATTGGACTGTAAGCTGTCAGTGTGATTTTACTGTACACCGCACTGAATTACCGGCTTTTCTCTCTAACAGCGCTGCGTATTTCTCGCAAGTCACACTGCTTGTCCGTGTGTAATCCGTATTTTTCACGCTTCCATAGACTTTCATTGGCGTATTTCTTGCGCAGTACGGTGACAAACGCAGCATGCTGCGATTTTGTACGGCCGTAGAAAGCCGTATAATACTGATCAGTAAAATACGGCAGATAGGAGCAGGGGCATAGAGAATAATTGTGCCGTATTTTTTGCGAGTTTTACGGACGTAGTTTCTGCGCTCTTATGTCCGTAAAACTCGCAAGTGTGAAGCCGGCCTAAATGTTCCACTCCATAATGGAGCTAATACAAAATGGGCCTTATGTATATAAACTATCTAAATGAACAGCAGCCTTATTACCCAGAAAGACCAAAGGCAGCGACTTGTGAAAATGAAAGTGAATTCTGATTGACTCTCATGGGTAAAGTGGACATTTTGCTCCAGATACCTGGTGGAACCAAGTATCATTGCCTTATACTACTATAAATCTGCGCTCAAGAACATGGTAACGCCATAACTACGAGCCTCTCGGTAATTCATAATCATGCAATATACTGCAGAGTAGTAGTTACTCACAGTTCCTCAAATCCTGAAAGGAAAATATCACACATCTTTATAAGAGAAGAGGAAAGATTTCCCTTTGGTGTGTCATCCTTTTTAACTTTGTTTCGAAAATTCCCTCTGATGTTAAGTTCATTTTTGCTGATATTTCCACCTTGAAAACTGCCAGGGCTCCAAATCTTGACCTGCAATTCATTCTTCCGTAACATCAAACACATTGACAGATCTATATTTTATAATCCTTCCTACTGCTGTAAACATGAATATACTGTGCACTACATAAAATATCCACATGTATACTGGAAGAAAAGCGGCCTCAGTTGGCTTAATACCTTCAGGGCAATTAAAAGGAAAATGGACTAAAGGGTATGTCCACTACTAGGACAACAACCCCTTCTTAAACGAAATGTTCGGCCCCGATGAAATAATAAAGCCTATACTCGGAGAAGCACAAAGAGAAAATTTGGGAAGAGCCTCACCGTGTGGTAAATGTAGCGTTGCTCTTTGTTAAACAGAATGGATCCAATACTGTTGAACACCGGAGAAAATTGACAAAACAATTTCTATGACTAAGGGCTTCGGCCAGAAACGCAGGTCAGAATGGACAATGGTTTTTATGTGTCTAGACAACTTTTTTTTTAACCATGTGAAATAAAGTTACATATTTTTTATCTGTACGGCCATGTGGATTCTTTTCTTCCTTTTTTTTGTCTAAAGCCTATACTTACCTCTTGTGCCCGAGCCGTTCCTGGCGTGTCGTCACTTGCCCTCCTCGGGGCTGTGATGCGGTGTTGTGACACATGACGCCAGTGCCCATTATGAGGAAGCCAGGGATCAGCTGCAACCCGGACTTCCTCTTCATGTTCAGTTTGTCCAAAGTCGGAGACAGTGACACCAGCACTGAATTGGCATCACCTTTCATTCCACCACATCACAACCCTGGGACCATGAGTGCTGACACCACGGGAGTTTGGGCTTTATCATTTTATCAGCGCACAACATTTAGGTTAAGAAGTTGTTGTGGAAATAGTGGACAACCCCTTTAAAATGGAGTAATGAGTAGAATTTTTAGAGATAATAACGTAGGAGAAGCTATTATATTATTAAAGGGATTGTCCACTACTAGCCAGCCGCTGCTTAATCAGCTCAGGACCTGAATTAAAATATAAGCAGTGTGTAGTCACCTGATGAAGCACCTCAACTCCAGGAATATTGGTGCCGCTGTAGTCAGTGATGACATGACATTGTTGTTTTGTATGCTGCAGCCTTTAATATTTCACCAGAGGAGACGGCCGGCCTGACAGCCTATTGATAAACTGCAGCTGACGAGTGGCTGCTCATTGGCTGCAGCAGTCATGTGACACAATAATGTAACTTCACCACCAGGAACAGTGGTGCCAACATTGACGGAATGGCACTGCTACAGGAGGTAAGTATTCAGTTGCTGGGCTTTTCCTTAAGCATGGCAGCAAATCAATGAGCTCAGTGGTTCTGCCCATGCAGACAGAACACGCCCCTGAGGAATGCTAAGCTCACTGATTGGCTGCCGCACTGTCAATATGACATTAGTGTCACAAGCAATACTGGACACTTAAGCAGCCAAGGTCCAAGATTTTCTAGAAACTGGCAACCCCTTTAGCTCCCTGTACTAGCAAACACTGAGGCTGAAACCGGCGGTGAGCCCACATCAAAGCCGGGACATGTCAGCTGACATGTGCCCGCAATAGCGGCGGGGGAAATCGCGATTCACCTGCCGCTATTAACTAGTTAAATGCCTCTGTCAAACGCTGACAGCGGCATTTAACAGGCGCTTCTGGCCAACCGGCCGGAAATGAACGCATCGCCGACCCCCGTCACATGATCGGGGTCAGCGATGCATCAGAATGGTAACCATAGAGGTCCTTGAGACCTCTATGGTTACTGATCCCGACTAGCTGTGAGCGCCACCCTGTGGTCGGCGCTCATAGCAAGCCTGTTATTTAGCTACATAGCAGCGATCTGATAATCGCTGCTATGTAGCAGAGCCAATCGAGTTGTGCCTGCTTCTAGCCTCCCATGGAGGCTATTGAAGCATGGCAAAAGTAAAAAAAAGTTTGAAAAAATGTGAAAAAAATATAAAAGTTTAAATCACCCCTCTTTCGCCCCATTTAAAATAAATGATCGCTAAACGACGTAGCGAGAAAAAAATTTGAAATGCCAGAATTACGTTTTTTTGGTCGCCACGACATTGCATTAAAATGCAATAACGGGCGATTAAAAGAACGTATCTGCACCAAAATGGTATCATTAAAAATGCCAGCTCGGCACACAAAAAATAAGCCCTCACCCGACCCCAGATCATGAAAAATGGAGACGCTACGTTATCAGAAAATGGTGCAATTTTTTTTTTTTTTAGCAAAGTTTGGAGTTTTTTTTCACCACTTAGATAAAAGAGAACCTAGGCATGTTTGGTGTCTATGAACTTGTAATGGCCTGGAAAATCATAATGGCAGGTCAGTTTTAACATTAAGTGAACCTAGTAAAAAAGCCAAACAAAAAACGTGTGGAATTGCACTTTTTTTTGCAATTTCACCGCACTTGGAATTTTTTTCCCGTTTTCTAGTACACGACAGGCTAAAACCAATTATGTTGCTCAAAAGTACAACTTGTTTCGCAAAAAATAAGCCCTCACATGGCCATATTGATGGAAAAATAAAAAAGTTATGGCTCTGGGAAGGAGGGGAGCGAAAAACGAACACGGAAAAACAGAAAATCCCAAGGTCATGAAGGGGTTAAAACACAAAATTAGTAATCTTGCAATTTTCAAACTGGCAACTGGGAATATTTTAAGGTTAAACTTCCTGATTTTTCAGGAAGAATTTTCAGCAGGCTCATGATCCTCAGAGACCGGGTTACAATGTCAGGTGTGTAAGCTCTATACACAAGTCATAACACAGTGACAATTGCCAAACATTTAAAAAAATAAGTATAAGACAAAAATCTGATTTAAAGTACAGGTTATTTTCTGATGGCATATCCATTTAAGATCGGTGTTGGTCTCTGCTTGCAACCTTCAATGAACAAAACGTCATATTGCATTAGTATGTCATAAAATGGAAATTTTTGTAAAGTGTTTAAAGATTATCTGTCTCTTATATTTTAATTTTGATGATAACTATTAACTAACATACTGATTGGTGCAGCCCAGGTTCTGAGATCACCACCATCAATGACTTACAAAACCATTGTGCGGTGGAGTGGTGACCTGGCTCAATAGAAAGTTTATGAGCCCAAACTCTTCTCTGTGTACAGGATCATAGACTTTCTATTGAGCCCAAACTCTTCTCTGTGTACAGAATCATTGACTTTCTATTGAGCCCATTCTCCATTCTGTGTGTGCCATCAGGAGGAATCTCAGCGCTTCTGTATGGTGAGCAGCACTCTAGCAGCTTTTTGAGAAATCATTGGGCGGTTCAGTACATGGACCCACGGATTATAAAAACTGTACATGAGAGTTACTCTTTATACTCTTTTTATTCCTATAGAGAATATCCTCTTATTATATAGGTGGGATCTTTGATAAGATGAGGAAATGGAGCTTAGATATAAAGTCATAGTAAGGCTAAGGTCACACAACCGTAGACTCTCATTCTAGAGAACTGGGTAAATTATACTAATGACACTGATCAGAGTTTGATCTGAGTGTCACCATAGTGTACTCTAATTCTCTCAGACGAGAAGATGGAAAAAAACATTTTGTGAGTCCGCAGAAATCGCTCTGGTGGTCTCCGAGTATTTGTTATTGCTCGGAGATTTCATTTTTGTCAACACAGGTGCATGATTTACTGCTGCTAGACAGCTTGAATTCATGTGGGGATTCCCTAGCAACCAGGCAACCCCCACATGTACTCAGGCTAGCTAGCAGCCGTAAATCATGCAGCTGCGTTGACAAAAATGAAATCTCTGAGCACTAACAAATACTCGGAGACCACCCAAGCGTACTCGGGAAAACGCGAGAAACTAATATACTCGCTCATCACTAGCTGTAAGCCATAATCATCAACATTAACAGAAATAAACACTTGAAATAGATCCCGCTGTTTGTAAGGACTCTACAATATATGAGTTTCACTTTTTGTATTGAAGAACTGAAATATATTAACTTTTTGATGATATTTTAATTTATTTTGAAGCACTTGTACATAGTTTGTCCAGGAATTGTGATAACTCTTGTACTATGTATTCAGAGTAACTGAGGATGTCTAACTCAAATATCAAAGCATTTCATTTTAATTAATGGAGAATGCAGGATCTGACAAGGCAGCTTCACATATTATATCACTTTTGGAATGAAGTATTGTAGGAAAAGAAAATATTCGACTTATCTCATAAAATATTGTTGACTTACCGTAACTTGTGAAGATGAAAGCTAGAAATGTAAAAGTGACAAGCAGAGGATTGCTGCTTAGGAGAAAAGTATCTGGGTCATAAATATCATCTTTTAATTCTATTAAACTAGGAACTTTATATGTTGTTATGAACTGTTGAATTTTCATTAAAGGAGTTTTTGGGATCAGACAAAATTAGGGTAAATTTAGTAAATGGTATAAAATAAGAAAGCAATTCCCACAACTCTTGTACTCCCTAACCAGTCTATTTTTTTCCCAGCAGGTAAATGACTGGCTACATGAGTAGATGGCATGTTCTACTGCCGGAAGGAAAAGACAAAACTAGTGGGGAGTCCTGAAAAGTCAGCGCTATAGAGGTATGGGATTTATTTGGAAAGCAATGACTTTTGTTAGTTTATGTCATTTCGGCTATGTACACACTGCGAATGTGCCCATTGTTGGGTGAGTACGCTGAGGCGGTGTGTGCTCGACAGTGGTCCCAGTCAAGATGGATATCTAAGTCTAAGTCCTTCCACCATGGGGACTCAGTGACAAAAATGCATACTGCATAATTTACATTTATATGCAGTGTCCAACTGTATAGGAAAGGGCAGTCATGCGGATGCATAGCAGCCAGATGTAGGCAAAAAATACACTTAACCTTCATGTGATGAATGGTGGCGTATAGGAATCATAGTATATGTAATGAAAAGCCCCTGGTTGTAGATGCAAAGTGCACCTAACTTTACTGCCATTAGTTGAATTTTGGCACATTGCAGAAATCACCGCGAGGCTATGTTCCCCCAACGTCTTGTTCGGGAAACCTTGAAGCTGTTAAAGCACCACTCCAGCATTTTTTTTAATTATTTTGACACTAGAGTGATGCTACTAACGTAAGGTCTCTGTACCTGATATCACCCACCATCTTCAGATCTTCCTGGCGCTGCTCCGATCCCGCTCCCCCATCTTATGACCGCAACTTTTGATTGACTGGAAGTCAAAGGAAAAACGATGGAGTGGTGCTTCCTCTAAGAAGCCACCCACTCTCTACACTGGAAAACTATGTGTCCATCAAAGCAGCGGATGCAGTACTGATGACAGAGGATTGGTGCCGCTCCTCAAGGTCAGTATCGTTTTTTAAAATGCAAAGAGGAAAGGACCTAATAATCAGGGGATGTCTTTTTTTTTATACAAACTCATTATAATTAATATATAGCCTATTATCTCCTTGTTATGGTTCTCAATTCTACAGCACTTCTCAAAACACAAAAACTCTAACTAGCAAATCTCCATTAAAATCGCAGATTTAATTGTGCATGAATTAACCCCTTGAGGATTTATACCCCAACCATAAGAGAAAAATAACTAGCGCTCCCCTCCTTAAAAAACCTGTAGCAGTGACCCCACTTACACATTAGAATATTGATGGTGCAATCCATTTTTATCCTTAGATTATTACGAAAGTAACTTGAAATGTGAAATTTGCATGAGTTCAATGCAAAGTCAATGTAAGGTTAATTGATATCCACAATGTGTAACCCTGCACCTAGAAGGCCCACCTCTGAAGATGGAGAGGAGAGTAAGCTTACTTGAACTCTTTTCTACAGTAATTAAACCTAAGTACGTACCTATAAGTGGATCTTTGGAAACAGATGACAATGTTGTAGCCCGCAGTTAATGTGCTGCAGTGCGCTGAACAGCTTGCATTTTTTTATTTTAAATTTTAATGAGAATTTTGATAAGTTGTTTGAAAGTAGCCTTAGGCTTATTTTGAAAGACTATTAATTTGCTTCCTCCAAATGAAAGAAATAACACAAAAAAGGGATTAAAGTGCTAAGTTACTGGATCCTAAACTTGACTACCAAGAAGAACGCGAGGAGGTAGAGCAAATTAAATGCTGGAAAGTTTTCTTTCTTTTGTTAAATATTTAGTTGACACATAGATTACAAATGGAAGCTTCCCAGGGGGAACATAAAAATAGATTTGGAGCACTTAATTCCATTACTGTGGCCGTGATGAAAATCATTTCATGCACCAAAACATGCTATATATAAACTTTTCTAACACATTAGAGAAATAATTAAAATGTTCCTTACAGCATGAACTCTAAACCATAACATGGGGCAAAGATTCTTGCCATTATCCCAGATAATCATATTAGGTAATTTACGTTGTATGCAATGGATGAATCAGTCAAGAGCATGTTTCTAAAATACTGTCATGTTTCCTCATAAAGGTCAACTCATCCCCATTGTATTCTATTTTTACAAATGGAGACTTTCATTTAAGCCACGTTCACACGTTCAGTATTTGGTCAGTATTTTACAGCAGTATTTATAAGACAAAATCAGGAGTGGAACAATCAGAGGAAAAGTATAATAGAAACACGTCACCACTTCTGCATAGATCACTAACATATCACCATACAATATCATGTTATCAGCAGCACATCTACAGTTTACACCGGCGATGTGCTGCTGAGAACAATGATTTTTGTTCAAGCAAAAGCAATCTGAATATGCAGCATTTTACTTGTTTAGTAAAATACACCCCATAGTCCTCCATATATTATAATGTGCACCACAGTCCTCCATACAGTATAATACACTCCCTATAGTCCTCTATATATTAAAATACACTGCTCAGTCCTCCATATAGTATAATACACTCCTCATAGTGCTCCATATAGTATAATGCACCGCCATACTCATCCATGTAGTACAATTCACTTCCCATAGTATAATGCACCCCATAGTTCTTCATATAGTATAATGTCTTCCCCATAGTCCTCGATACAGTATAATGCAGCCCACATATAGTATAATGCAGCCACCACCCTACAGAATATAATGCAGCCACCCCAGAGTATAATGCAGCAACAGCAGAGTATAATGCAGCCACCCCATGGAATATAATGCAGCCCCCCTCATAGTTTAATGCAGCCCCCTCATAGAGTATGATGCAATCACCCCTCAAAGAATATAAATATAATACAGCCCACCATAGAATATAATGTTGCCCCGAATAGAAGATAATACAGCCCACCTCCCCACAGAATATAATGCAGCCCCATCAAAGCATATGATGCAATCATCCCTCATAAAATCTAATACAGCCCCCCATAGAATATAATACAGCCCACCTCCCCATAATATATAATGTAGCCCCCATAGAATATAATGCAGCCCCCCATAGTATATAACACAGCCTCCCCCATACAATAACCCCTTAATGACAGCCAATAAGTCTTTAACTGACCTGACATATAAGAGAATATCCTCCTCATACAGGTGACAATCCAGTAGCTGTCAACTGTCCACTATAGCTGACAACTTGCTGCATCAGCCACGATCAGTGCTTGCACCGTCCAACTCTGTTTAACCCCTTAGATGCTGCTGTCAATAGTGACTACATCATTATAAAAGGTTAACAAAGTGTGGGGGCTTCCTATTTAACCAAATTGGTGCCCTCAGATCTTGATTTTGTGGTCCTGATGTTTGCCGTGTCAATTCATAACCAAATAGCGGCCTTAGAGTCTGACGGCTGTAGTAATCTGTTCAGAAGTTAGAGACATTTAGGTGATAAAAACACACATTTTCATTCCTATCATGCCACTTTGCATTAATTCCTGTAAAGCACCTGAGGAGTTAATAAACTACCTGACTGCAGTTTTCAATATGTCAGGGGGTGCTGTTTTTAAAATGGTATCATGTTTGGGGGTTTCCCAATATATGAGACCCCTAAAGTCACTTCAAACATGGATAAGTCCCTAAAAAAATAAATTTTGTAAATTTCCTTGAAAAAATGAAAAATTGCTGCTACATTTTTAATCCTCCTAAAATGCTAACAGAATAAAATAACATTTTACAAATGATGCTGATGTAAAGCAGACATGTGGGAAATGTTATTTATTAATGGTTTGCTGTGGTATGGCCATCTGGATTAAAGGGATAATCATTCAAAGTTTGAAAATTGCTAATTTTTTAATATTTTTCTCAAATTTTTGATATTTTTTATAAATAAACACAAAACATATTGACCTAAATTTACCATTATCATAAAGTATAATGTGTCAAGAAAAAAACAATCTCAAAATCACTGGGATTTGTTGAAGCGTTGCAGAGTTATTACCACATAAAGTGACACTGGTCAGATTTCAAAAATTTTGCTCCGTCACTACAAGGATATAATATGCCCCCACAATAGTATATAACACAGCCACATAGTATCTAACACTGCATCTTCCATAGAATAGAATAAACCCCCCATAGTATATAGCAAAGCCCGCATAGTATATAGCACAACCCGCATAGCAGCCCACGTAGTAGTATACAACACAGCCCACACAGTAGTATACAGCACAGCTCACACAGTAGTGTACAGCACAGCCCACACAGTAGTATACAGCACAACCCACGTAGTAGTATACAGCACAGTCCACGTAGCAGTATACAGCACAGCCCATGTAGCAGTATACAGCACAGCCCACGTAGCAGTATACAGCACAGCCCACGTAGCAGTATACGGCACGCCCACATAGCAGTGTACAGCATGCCCACATAGCAGTATACAGCACAGCCCACTTAGCAGCATACAGCACAGCCCACATAGTAGTATACAGCACAGCCCACATAGTTGTATACAGCGCAGCCCACGTAGTAGTATACACCACAGCCCACTTAGCAGTATACAGTACAGCCCACATAGTAGTATACAGCACAGCCCACATCTCTCCTCCCTCCCGAGAATGGCCCCACAGTCCAGTAAAAAAAAAAAAACACTCCTCACCTCTCCTCGTGCCCGCGTTGCTCCCTGCTCCTGTCTTGGCGGCTGCCGCTGCACTGCCTGGCACACAATGAGTGCGCGCGCACCCACAGTGTCAGAGGCAGAGTGGGGAATGATGGGAGAGGGGACATCAGCAGATGCTCTTTCCTCCATTATGGCATTCAACTGCACCGGCGTCATAGATGCTGGTATAGTTGAAGCGGCGGCGACTCTGGTGGGGGGTGAGTCGGGGGGGTGAGTCTTTTATGGTGAATAATACCTGCTCAGCTTCATAAATTTGCATTTACACATTTACTATATACTCCATTCATTTAATATGAGGCAGGATATAAAATGCTGCAGTCCTTTACTTTCTCCCTGCTGATACCAGATGCTGAAGCAGATAGAGAGTTAGAGAATAAGAATAACTTAAATATCTTACAAGAACTAGAAAATGTACAACTATTTAGGTTCCTGTAGAATGAGTTTGCTAGTTGATAAAGTCCTGTGATTACAGCAGCCTTTACGCTGATTCAAAAGAGGAATGCAAAGTATATTGCGATCAGGCTTCTAGACATGGCGATTGGTGACTTAGATGCAAGTTTCTGTAATATGGCAAAAAATAATCACTTTTTTTCTGCAACACACAAAGAAACATTTTCACTAATATACTGGACGCAATGATTTATAAGCACATGACTTGGCTTCGTACTACTTTCATGACCACCACACATTTATCTCATGGAAAATGATCCTGGTTACATTGTTGACTTGGAATTATTTTTTTGCTGGCATTACTTTTCATCAAAGAATCAAAAAAGGAGTGGTCAGAACAGCCAGGCACAGCGGTGCTACTCCAGGACTATGATAGATACCGACACCGGGACCTCGGGTGCCACACCACCAAAGTCAAAAAGTGAGACTCCAAATGCAAATATGAAGAAGAAGTGGCAAAGGCACTCACCGTCCCTTTTAGGTCCTTTATTTGGAAATCACATAATTTTTGACTGAATTGGACCATATATTTCTGCAGCGTTCAAAGGATCTTCTGCAATTGGTTTTAAAATATAATAACCAGAATTATATTAAGGGGAATACTGAACTTGATCAAATTAAAAAGGAATTACGTTCCCGTTACACAGATAGCCAGTGGTCATCTTTCAATAATAAATTGGATAAGAAATGAATACCTATTCAAATAGAAATGAAGCAAAGGAAAAGGGATACGTTTATCCGTGATAAAAATGACTTTTGATACTGGTAATATTTTTTGTGGAATAAAAGAAATGTTTGACAAAAGAAAAGGAGATTTAATTCTGGTTATAAAAAGAATAATTTCAGAAGGAATAAAAAAGCCTATTTGACCACTGATTCTAACTCGAGTGTGAATGAGGAGATGGACATTTCTTTGGCCCCCACCACAAATAGCTGTTGGTGTTGGCACCGGAACCCCTTTAGGAGGAAAATCAGACGAGGACGTAGAAGGAAGAAATGCAGGAGCAATACGAAAAAGGAAACAGGTCTCCTGGAGATAGACTATAGAGATCAGTCTGGTAGTGATCAAGTTGTTAATCTAACAGAATATGTCTTGGACTCTTTAGCTATATCTTTGCTATCCAAAGTTTTGGGTTTCTGTTTGCCGGGGAATATAATTTGGTGGATTTTAAGATTGATATGTATAAGGCTATTAGAAAAATTCATTTACATAATTTTTTTTTGCTTTATCTGATCAAAAAGACTCTATTGCTGCAGAGGGTGAAAAACCATATTCTGTAGGACCCTTAGCTTTTATGGTGTCAGGTAACAGCGATGACCCTTCAAATTCAGTTAGAGAAGATGCATTATTGTTATGTAGTCTGACTGAATCATCTGATAGGGCTGTTGTTCCAGATGATAATTTACAGGTGACCCAATTTATGGGAGGTGTTAAGTCCTCATATGTACAACCGATTTCCCCAATTGATTTATTTGCCGAACAGGTAGTGAGGGATGTGGAAGCATTGTTATATCCCAAGATGACCCCTAATTTGAACAAAGCAGAACGTAAGGCTATGTCTAAGAAGTTGGGATGATACTATAATTCGGAAACCTGACTAGGGAGGGAATACTGTGCTTTTGACGAGAGAATATTATCTGGAGGAGGCTGGTAAACAATTACCAGATAGCCGTACTTATTGTCCGTTAAAACGTGATCCGACTGTTGAATATAAAAATGAATTGAGAATGTTTCTTAGGACACAAGTAGAGAAAGGTATTTTGTCTCGTAAAAAAGCTGAGAAGTTGTTGTCTGAGTTCCCATGCAAACCTCATTGGTACCACATTCCGAAAATTAACAAGTCCCATTCTTTCCCCCCGTAGTCTAATTGTGTCTGGGATAGGGTCACTCACTGAGCCCCAGTCCCAGTACATGGATGGGTTATTATGCCCACTTCTAAAAAATGTACCCGCCTACATTAAAGACACAGGTGATTTCCCAGCAGCCATACGTGAATTTGACTGGCAGGATGACATTGCATTGGCTTCAATAGATCTAGAAAGCCTGTACATGATAATTCCCCAAACCGGAGGAGTAGAGGCTATATGAATGATATTAGCAAGTACTAACAATAGCGAAGAGTTTAACAACTTTATTGGTGAAGGAATTTGTTTCATTTTGGAGCATAATGCATTCAAATATTTGGATACCTGGTACATGCAGTGGGTAGGTACTGCGATCGGGACGCCCATTGCATGTACCTTTGCTAATCTATACCTAGCGGTTTTTGAGGAAAAATATGTTTATTCCATGAGGAACCACCTTCTGAAACACATCAAGTTGTTCCTCAGATTTGTGGACGATATCTTTTTTGTTCAGGATGGATCAGGAGAGATATTCCAGGAATTTGTGGACTATCTGAACAAGTCAAATTTCATGAATATGTATTTTACTTCTGTATATGGGGGGTTGGAACTGGAATTTTTGGATGTTAAGGTGAAGGTCTTTGAAGGGAGGATTAACACAGAAGTTTTTAGAAAGCCTACCTCCATGAACTCGCTCTTGCATTTTGATAGTGCTCACTCCTTACATGTAAAAAAACCCTAGAACCAGTTTTCAAGGACCAAAAGGATCAATAATGATTGTGAGCGTTTTGTGGCACAATCTAAAGAATTTTCTGAGAGAAGATATCCTACAAGCTTCTGTATAAGGCCCTGGAGAGGGCAAAAATTTCAGACTTACCCCCTACAGGTCAGAAGTCTACTGACAGAAGTAAAGATATACAAATAGGAGTAAAAAGATTTATCTTTAATTTTGAATTTGTCCCATTGCATAGACAAATTAAAACGGCAATTAGCAGGAATTGGCATACCTTGGAAAAAGAGGAGGGTATCTTAGAAATAATAACTAGGGGTACTTTAGTCATCAACAAGAGGACCAAAAATCTAAAAGACATATTGCTACATAATCAGATTGTAGCAGAGTCTAGAAATTGGTTACAAAAGGTTATACCGAGAGGTAATTTTAGGTGTGGCCGTTGTTCTTTCTGCTCATACTTTTTGACCAGCAAGTCTCTAAAAATTGGGGGAATAACACACGTAATGCGGGACTTTATCTCTTGCCGCACGCGATTTGTTGTATACGTTTTATTTTGTCCTTGTGGTTTCCATTATATTGGAAAAACGCCCCGTTTGTGCATTTTAGAGAGCATTTTAATTCGATAACAGCAGGAAAAGGGGTCCCCAGATTAATCAGTCACATAAGAGAGAAACATGCGGGTGGATGTGCTTCATCAAACAACTTCCAACTGAAAGAGGAAACTCTGCAAACACTGAAGGACAGGTGAGGAATTAGAAGGACAACTGAAGCCTACAGGATCCCCAAAGCCTGTGTGTAACATCTCTGTGTACATCATTTTACTATGTCACTAGGGAAGCAATTTCTACTGACCTTGACTTTTTTTCTTCAAAGATAATAATTGCAGTTGATTTTTGCTGACACAGTAAATGAACCGACGCTTTTCAACCCTGGATTTACAGTTTATGCATCATCAATGGGCCTTGTCTGCCGCCGATAGCCATGTACTGCAGTTCCGTACTGGAGGGTCTGAGCTGTATTCTGGTTCCTAGTTTACTGTGTTTTGCAACTATACCTATTACGAAGATGAAACATTCCCTTTAAAACTCTACACAGGGTAGGAGCCAAAATAATACCGTTAATAATTCAGTAGTAACAGTGTTCTAAAATACAGGAACATTTTATATGGTAGAGAAAATGCTGTTACCTTTAGATAATATCTAGCCAACCTTTATAGATCCTTTACACTACATAGTCTTAATGGCTATGGACACCTTTGGCAATTGAAGAGTATATTTGACTGCTATTTGAGCACATATGCATCTGTAGAATGCAATTCATAGTGAAATTCGTCAGATGACGTAGGCTTGTCTCTGTTCTCCTGAACAATCTTCTAAACTTAGTTATCAATAGATCAAAGCTAAACTTGACTTGATAATAAATCAGCTTTTAAAATTGTTCCAAGAGAGGAGGAATACGGATTACAGATCAAAACAGATGAGATTTTGTTTTAAAATTGATTGCACTGTGAATGCCATACTTCAGCTGCCTATAGACTTGGTACATAGATCCTGTAGAATCCCAAAAATGCTTTCCAGCCCCAAATACATGCATCTAAAAGGAATCCGTCAGCAGGTTTTTGCTATGTAGTCTGAGAGCAGCATGATGTAGAGGCTGAGAGCCTGATTCCAGTAATGTGCCATTTACCAGGCTATGTCTTGCTGCTTCAATAAAATCAGTGTTTTATCAGTAGGAGATTATCACTACAGGACTAGGTGACTTGTGCCTCCTAGTCCTGCTCTGTGTAACCAAACCCCCATCACTGATTAACAGATTTCTGCCTATGTACAATGTACACAAGAAGCTGCCAATCATTGGTGTGGGCGGAGTGTTACAGGGCTCAGCATTTGAGCACTACTAGATCTGCAGCAGAGAAAACTGTGATTCTATTAAAATGGCAGCATGCAGATCAGCAAGTGACACATTGCTGGAATCGGAGTCTCAGCTCCTACATCATGCTGCTCTCAGTTTAAAAAGCAAACACTTTCTGACAGATTCCTTTTAACCCCTTAACAACTGCCGATACATAGTAAATGGTGGCCAATAAGGGGCCTTATTCCCTCATCGCCATTTTAAAACAGAGATCTGGAATTTAGGGGTTAAACATAGAACATCCCCAAGAGTCTGAAAAACTCTACGGTCACAGCTACTCTGGGTACATGAAGGGTGGACCTTGAGCATGTCACTAGACACCCGCGATACTCAGTGCATACCCGAGCACCCGATGCACTCATCACTAATGAAGACATATTCAATATGACAACCTAATGTTATCAAATTCTGTGTAGCATCTTACGGTTCAAAATACTCACTATACCCCTGGATAAAATCCTTGAGGGGGGTGTAGATTTCAAAATGTGATCAGTTGGGTGGATTTCTTAGAGGCCCTGCAAATGTGACATCTCACCCACAATCTATTTCAGCCAATTTGTGTTTCAAAATTGAAATGGTGCAACTTCCGTTCCGAGCCCTGCAGTTTCTCCAAACAAATTTTTTTGAGTACATGTGGGGTATCGCTGTGCTTGAAAGAAAGGAGGTAACAAACTGTTGGGTCCACTTTTTGGTGTTACTTCTTAGAAAAGTGAAAAAATTGGGGCTAAAGCAACATTTTAGAGGTAAAAAAATTTTTTAAAAAATTTTCATTCCACTTTGCATTAATTTCTGGGTAGCACGTGAAGGGCTAAAACATTTCCTGACAGCAGTTTTGAAGTATTTGAGAGGTGCGGTTTTAAAATGGTATCACTTTTGGGGTGTTACCTCATAGTCCATTGAAATCTGATTAGGTCCCTAAAGAAACAGGTTTTGCAAATGTTCTAAAAAATGAGAAATTGCTGCTAAACTTTCAACCCTTCTAACAAAATAAAATGACGTGCTCCTACTCTTAACCCCTTAGTGACCGAGCCAAATTTTTGAAATCTGACCAGTGTCACTTTATGTGGTAATAACTCTGCAACGCTTCAACAAATCCCAGTGATTTTGAGATTGTTTTTTCGTGACACATTATACTTTATGATAATGGTAAATTTTGTTCAACATTTTTTGTGTTTATTTATAAAAAATATCAAAAATTTGAGAAAAATGTTAAAAAATTAGCAATTTTCTAAATTTGAATGATTATCCCTTTAATCCAGATAGTCATACAACAGCAAACCATTAATAAATAACATTTCCCACATGTCTGCTTTACATCAGCACCATTTGTAAAATGTTATTTTATTTTGTTAGCAGTTTAGGAGGTTTAAAAATGTAGCAGCAACTTTTCATTTTTTCAAAGAAATTTACAAAATTTATTTTTTTAGGGACTTATCCATGTTTGAAGTGACTTTAGGGGTCCCATATATTGGGAAACCCACAAACGTGATGCCATTTTAAAAACAGCACCCCTAAACATATTGAAAACTGCGGTCAGGTAGTTTATTAACCCTTCAGGTGCTTTACAGGAATTAATGCAAAGTGGTATGACAGAAATGAAAATGTGTATTTTTTACCACCTAAATGTCTCTAACTTCTAAACAGATTACTACAGCCGTCAGACTCTAAGGCCGCTATTTGGCCATGAATTGCCATGGCAAACATCAGGACAACAAAATCATGATATGAGGGTACCAATTGGGACAAAGAAGAAGCCCTCACACTCTGTTAACCATTTATAATGATGTAGTCACTATTGACAGCAGCATCTAAGGGGTTAAACAGATTTAGATGGTGCAAATACTGATCGTGGCTGATACAGCAAGTTGTCAGCTATAGTGTACAACTGACAGATGCTGGATTGTCACCTGTATGGGGAGGCTATTCTCTTATATCTCAGGTCAATTAAAAGACGTATTGGCGGTCATTAAGGGGTTAAAGGTGATTCTAGGTGGGAGGTCTATGTTGCATCCTTATACCAAGTGAATGGGAAAGATAAGAGACTCACATGAAACTTGCTCTGTATGGCAAAGACACTTGAGACATCAGCTTTACTGAGATCTCTCTTGGTGATGCACACTGACAGACAAGGCTTTCCTCACACTGCGTTGGCCTGACATCAAATCCATCTGTTCTGCAGACTCCGTGCACAACCTCCCACACTGTCAACGTCCACTGGGTTAACCCTTATGCTTCATTATATACAGGATTATACCGCATACTAGTGCAGGTTACAGTAATCCCATAACCTGTTCTACGACACAGGAACATACAAGCAGAACACTGATAAACTGCTGCTAGTTTGGAGTTTTTTCTGTATAGAGAAATGTTTATCTTCCTTGTGTCCATGTTAGCAGAATGACCTAAAGCTGAATTATTCATATCACATGATGTTATAACCGTATGCCCAGTCATGGAAGTCCTGCCAATGCTTGGCCCGGGAAGCAAATGTGGTCTGTTGTGCTGCAGGAATGTCAACATGTTTACAGAAGTGGTTTATTGCAAAGACCAACATAATGTTGGGAAAATGTACCGTACCCACAAGACGGTCCTATTCATTTGTTTCATAAAATCCTATAAGACAATTTATAGTCTTTAGTTCAATGACCACATAGGTGCTATATGTGTGATAACAAAGGATTCTTTCTTCTGGTGCTAAAAAATCTCAAGCTGCCTATAAAAGCAAATATAACATCAATAAGAGAAACTATCCTGTCCGGACAAAGTCATAAACAGTGTGCAAGTGTATGCTTATAGTATTAAAGCATTCCATCGATTTTTTTTTTATCACTGGAGTGGTGCCATTAATTGAGTTTCCCTTGCCCTTAGTCTTATACTTACCAGCTGCCATTTTCATCTGTTTTTAGCACGGCTTCAGTCGTCTTTTCCAGGTTGTGACCTACCGGATCACTCCAGTGTCCGGAAGTCACAACTCAACATAAGACTATGAGAGCCAGAATGAGGATGGAACGAGACTCTCATAAACTTACACTGGAAGCTTGTGACCATTACCTCTCACTTCCGGTCAGTCAGAAGTTGTAGTCACAAGATAGTGGCGCAGACCGGAGCAGCACTGGGAAGAGCTGAAGACTGTGGCTGGTAAGTATATTTCTAGTGTCAGAGCCAGCCACAATGCTCTGTGTATAAAGACAGCTGTCATGCCCCAACATACTTCTAGTCACAGTGCCAAATTACAGTTACAACCACAAAGCCTTATTTTAAAGCCAGCAAGATTGCCTGACACAGGGCCAAACAAAGTTCCTCCATATTTAAAGAGGACTTCATCATTGATGGGCTGTCATCAGGATAGGTCATCAATGTCTGATTGGTGGGGGTGCAACACTTTGCACCCCTGTCAATCAGCTGTTCTCGGTGTCGGTGACGGACGGAACTGCTCAATTACGGAGCTGCACAGCACAACTCCATCAGCTGAATAGTGGCCGAGCCCCCCATGCAAGTCAATAGGAGTTGGATGTGCAGTACCCGCCTGCAGCCACTATTTTGTTGATGGAGCAGTGCTGTGCAACTCCATAAATGAGCAATTCTGGCCATCGCTGACACCATAAACAGCTGATCGTTGGGGGTGCCTGGTGTTGCACTCGCACTAATCAGACATTAATGACCTCTTCTAAGGATAGACCATCAATTTAAAAGTCCCGGACAACCCCTTTGATATCAACAACATTGCCCTCAAAAATACATGGATTACAACGTGGGACAGAACGATAGATAGGTGATGGATATGATTGTTTTTTTTTTTTTTTTTTACAGGAGACAATGGTGTCAATGGCATGACGTTGGGTGGGTATTATTGTTGGTTATTATTTTCTATTTTTTACAGGGGACAAGAGCTTCAGTGAAATGGGTGTTAGGTGAGTATAACTGTGTTTGTTATTTTCAAATAAAGTAAAAGTGTGTTTTTTATTTCAAATAAAGGACTTTATTCTGTCTGTGTGTTTATTTACAACAGAACTATATTATTATTAATGGGTGCCTCTTGGCTTGATGTCACCAGACAATACAAAGGTGACATCAACCCCACAAATATTACCCCACTTGCCACCGCCACAGGACAAGTGGGAAAATCTGGGCAAAGCATCAGAATTGGTGCCTCTAATAGATTCAACTTTTTTGGGTGGCGGAAGGCTGCTATTTTTAGGCTGGGGGGCCAGTATCCATGGCACCTTACCAGTCTGAGACTACCAGTCCCCAACTGTCTGCTTTAGCTTGGCTGGTTGTCAAAAATGGGGGGAACCCCAAGCCTTTTTTTAAATTATTTATTTAAATAATTTATAAAAATGGCATGGGACCCCTCTATTCTTGTTAACCAACCATGCTAAAGTTGACAGCTGAGGGTTGCAGTCCACAGCGGTCAGTTTTGCCTGGCTGGTTCTTAAAGATACAGGGGAACCCATGCTGTGGTTTTTTTTAATCATTTATTCAGAGCGCAGGTGCGGGGTGATGAAAATTCCCATCAGACGGCAGCAGGTGTAGGCTGAAGGGAGTAATGGTCCCATCAGCCAACGCCAGTGACTGGAGATAAACTTGTTACCTCCGGTCACAGCTGCGGGCTCACGCTTTCATCTGAGAACCACGACTCTCTGCCTGAGGTTATTAATCTTACCGTCGATCAGAGCTGCCGGTGTTTGTGATGTGCATGATGACAGTATGAGAAACACCAGGTGTTCGGGGGTCCAAACCCGAACAGTAAAATGGACTTCCTGGTGAAGTTCATGTTCAGGGTCTGTGCCAGATCAGTCAGTGTTCGGTACAGACCCCGAACTTTACTGTTCGGGTTCACCCATCTCTAGCTTTAACCTACAGGTTTGTCCCAACAGCCGATATACATTTCTGAATATTATAGGTCGGCTCCCACTTGGAAACCCAAGACTAAGAGAGCACCTCCAGTTCCGGCAGATTCACACAGCTAATTTACTACATTTTCCCCTGTTCATTTTAATGGATATCTTGTAATGACACCATTCCCATAGAACTATTTGGCCATACAGAAATTTTGGCTGCTTCCTCCCAAGAGAGATTTTCAGTCAGCAACACCATTAACAATTTCACAAAGAGTCATATAATCAATTGTATGACTTTTTTTCTCTCTGATAAACTGTGTAAAATATGACGTGAATAATGTTGTGAAATGTTATCAATTCCTTTCGGAGAATTTATTACTTAAAGGGGTATTCCGGTCTGAAACTACAAGTGTGCATTCTATGTGACTGCAGACTTCTGAATCCTCACATCGCGCATACTGCACACTGTGAGGATTCTCAGGTGCCTGCAGAGGGCCATCATGAGACTGCAAGTATGTGATGTGCATACTTCTGGCCACATTCTGAGTAGAATGTATCTCATCTTGCTCAATACCCTTGCATTGAGTGAGACTGGATACAGTTTAATCAGCACTTGACCTCATGTATGCAAATCACAGACTTGCGGTCGCACCCCCTCTGCTCTTGGCACCGCAGAATCTACGTGCTGCACACTGCGAGGATTCACAAGTCTGCAGTCACATAGAGTAACTACAGACTAGTAGTTTAAGACCAAACAACCCCTTTGAATTCATGCATTTTACTTAAATTACTATAAAGTATTTTGGCAATAGTTAAATTAATAATTTTGAAGCATTTTGGCTTCTACAGCCTCTGTTTATCACAGTACTGAGCCAGCCGCAGAATCATCAAGGAATCTGTCAGCTTGCGCTGGAGACTTGGACTGTAAAACTTATCTCTCTTCAACTGAACAATCTTCTAAGCTGACATCAAAATTAAACCCAGTGGTCAGATGAGTTTAGTGATGGATTCAATATTAACTCATTCTCCAGTCCACTACTCTATGTACTGCATTACAAAGAGTTTGTAGAAGGTAATTGCTTAAATATTTTTAATAAAACCTTAGTATAAAAAACTGCCATTAAAAGTGTCTATTGCCCTTTATGAAACTGCGTGAGGATAGTAGCGAAAATGTGCTATTGACCTAACATGGTGCCTTTGCATATTAAAATGTAAATTACACTGAGACTTCCTTTGCTCCAGACAGAGAAAAAGATTTATTCCACATACAACATTCACAAGGCAAATATCTGCTGAGACGATGCGCTTATTTTAAGGTGGAGGTCTTGAGGAATCGCTTCTGGTTAGTTTGATTTATTGATTCCTGTAAGAGTTTGCCCCTTAGGTTTATCTGGAGGAAACAAGCCTAGCATTGCATGGATATCCCCGGTTTTCGCATTGTAAAGGATTTAGATTTTTTAATTGCTGTAAACATTCCTGGTGGCTATTCTATCTTTTGTATGCTGGAGTTCTGTTATTCTGCCGCTATAGTAGCCAGCTATCATGAATACCCCACTGTATATATTAAAGGAGCAGTAGCATTTTTTTCATGCAGCATTCTGTATAGTAGCTGATTTTTTTTAACCAGTGTGTCGAATTTCCTCACCAACAAGTTCATGGTGGGGTTTCGTGGTGGCAGGCTTTTTTGCATTGTTAGATTAAATTCATGTGATTCTAAAATAAATCTTTAAAGAGGGCAATAATGTCTGTAAAGTGCTATATAAATGAGTAAAATAAATAAATAAGATGAAGATACACCAAGCGCAATAGGGTCTCATCTGGTGGAAAAATTGGTCTAGGTGAGAGGTATAGGAATTGCTCTCCTTTTGGGGTTGTTTAACCCACAACTAAGGAATCAAGATGTGACCGACCACTGGGACCACCAGTGATCCAGGTGTTGGGGCTCTGGAATTTGGAAACCAGAGTCCTGTGTTAATTTGGGCATAAGTAAGCTCGACCTCCATTCCAATCATGCTCACCTTTGCTCCATTCAAGGCAGAGATCTGCGGAGCCAAGTTCCTGGGTTCCAGACTCTCGTTCTCGGGATTGCTGCGGGGACACCCAGCAATCACTAATTTATTCTTTATACTATGGATTCCTAAGTCCTATGGATTCTTTTTGCTTGTTACCTTTCAAGCCTAAAGAACAATAAATTATCAGTAGATCATTTATTATTAGCAAGCGTGCTTATTATTTAATATTAGCCCTAGCAAAAGAAATTGGGAGTACCGATTAAGCCGCTTTCAGAGGACTTTAGCTTGTCTTTGCATCCAAGTCCTCACAACCAGAATTAATTTTATCTTATCACTAAGACAACAAAATCTTGCAAGGATTTTGAGAAACACTTTGGCTTTAGCTGCGGAATACAGATAATGTACATGTGGGAGTAGAGTATAAATATCATTTGGTTCCTATTTAGTTAATTTGCAAGACATTTACCATAACTGCAAACAATTGGATTAGCTTTACTTTAGTAAATTAGGACGTAATGATGCAGACATGAGCTAAAGGCTGGAAGTGAGATGTGTCAGGAGTCACGAAACCGACTCAACAGGGGTGAAAAATAGTGGAGACTGATTATAAAACCCTTGTGACTTTTATTGTTCATTTAATAGTAAATGATGCTAAGTAACTTTAAAAATACTTTACAGTCTATCTATCTATCTATCTATCTAATCTATCCATCTATCTATCTATCATATAAAGAAGTCAGGCAGCCCTCCGAGTAAAGTGTAAACCCCCCTAAGGATAGAGAAGCTTACTTTGTTCTTTGGTATTTTTTGTCACCAAACTCCACTTAGAATATTTCCACCAAACGCATCAGACAGCGGGATCAAGAATTAATAATCTAATTAAGAACCATTCTCACTTATCTTTGGTGACTGAGTAGTCTTGAAGACACAAGAATCTGACTTCAGACGTCTTCTAGTAACCATGCTCTTTCCATGATAACATCATAATTTGCGATTAGATCTTTGGTCACATCGTGTGGCCTGTGAGTCACCATCTTACAGAATAGAAAATGGTATGTTTTGATTTAGTGCTTTAATATAACAGGTATAACCGCGCTGTTTATGTACATACGTAATACTTAAAGGGAACCTGTCACCTGAATTTGGCGGGACCGGTTTTCGGTCATATGGGCGGAGTTTTCAGGTGTTTGATTCACCCTTTCCTTACCCGCTGGCTGCATGCTGGCCGCAATATTGGATTGAAGTTCATTCTCTGTCCTCCGTAGTACATGCCTGCACAAGGCCCGCCAAAGTCCCGCCAAATTTAGGTGACAGGTTCCCTTTAACCAAAAGCTTAAAAGCAAAATTATGCACTTTAGGGAAGGCTAAAAAGTTGAAGTAGGACTTTTTTCTTTATTATTGGCTGGCCTTATCCTCCTGGCCACTTTAGGCTTTTTTAGGACCACATTAGTCACTTGCATTGTGTTATAGTGTTGAAATTGGTCGTTGTTTTTTCACTATTAGGCTGCCGTCACACTATCAGTATTTGGTCAGTATTTTACATCAGTATTTGTAAGCCAAAACCAGGAGTGGGTGATAAATGCAGAAGTGGTGCAGATGTTTCTATTATACTTTTCCTCTATTTGTTCCACTCCTGGTTTTGGCTTACAAATACTGATGTAAAATACTGACCAAATACGGCTAGTGTGACGGCAGCCTTATTCTGACCTATAGCATGTTTTTTGCATACATTTCTTTAAGTGATTTAGGTGGTGTTTTCTGTACTGTGTCCTGTATATTACATGCAGTGATTTGTGTGATCTGCGTACTTGTTTCCATTATCTGTATTTCTCTATTGTGGGTCATAAATGTGTTTTTTTTTTAATTTTAGTTGATATTAATGATTTGTGTCTCTCATCGTACCAATAAATAATTGTTATATTTCATGGTGATCCCTAGATCATGGCACGTTTCTTTTTCTCTAAATTTCATAGTTTATGTACGCACAAAATACTTAACCAAAAGCTTAAAACAGTTTCATTCTAAACTATGGACTTTACAGCAGGTTAAAAAGTTAAAGTAGAACTTTTTTTCTAGAAAAATAAAGGAATGTTGGTCCGAGAGTCCATTTTCAGATTCGGATTTTGTAAAATTGATTTATGAAGTTGCTACTAATATAAAATTAATAAAATGGCTGTGGGATTTCTGTACAAACACCGATACATTTGCTTCAATAGCTAATATTTTCGTTACAGCCAGAATAAGCCACTATGGGGGTGAAATCCTTCCCTTTTCTGGGTAATATTTTCATGGCATGGTGGGAAGAAAGTGTCACATACAATAAAAATATATTATTGAGTTAAAAGAAGAGTTCTCTGATGCATTTGTGTCGTGCCTGTGTGTTTTTCTGCATGTGAATGTGTGTGCGCACATGCGTGAGCTTGCGTTTGCGTTTTTATGTGTCTGTACATGTGTGTGTATGTTTGCGCTAGCATTTGTGTGTGTACATGCAAGAATGTGTGTTTGCGATTCTGTGCTTATGCGAGTATACAGTATGTGTTGACTAAGCAACTGTATTCCAAAACGCGTAAGATGGTTAGATGATTTTACTGTCATTTTTGCATCTGGATTTCCAATAATGTATGACTCCCAAGAAGACAGAGTACCTACGTTTCTTCTCTTTGGATTTGTTCCCATGCTTGCACAAGATGCCATGCACCCGGTGTGTCTGTCAATTTTTGGTCTTGCTGTATGTGTTTTCTTATTTCAATAATATAGTATTGTCATATATCGCACGAATATTCAGGGGCCAAGATAAAATACATATTCCCTTCTTTCAATATATCAATAGCAGGTAATTAAAACCACAAGACCATTAGTATATTCTTATTTCCTGATGATCACTACCCTGTAAGTCTCAAAAGAGTCTTGGAAGTCTTGGATAATGACTATGTGCACATGTTGCGGATTGGGGTGCAGAATTTTCCGCACAAAATCCGTGTCTTCTGGCAGAAACCGCAGGTGCAGATTTGCCACGGATTTTGTGCGGTTTTAATGCGGAATTAATGCTGATTTTGTGCGGATTTTCTGCGGTTATTACCACTGTGGATTTCTATAGTGGAAGGGTGCAGAAACGCTGCAGTTCCGCACAAAAGAAGTGACATGCACTTCTTTTAGATCCGCAGCGGATTTAGTGCGGATTTTTCTGCACCATCTGCACAGCTTTTTTTTTCCCCTATTGATTTACATTGTACTGTAAATCACTGTGTGGGACTGCAGTGTTTCGGATCCGCACAAATTCCACATCGTGTGCACACAGCCTAAAGGATCCATATTTTTTGATATGGTAATTTTTTTGGGCTCTAACCCTACAGGGGATCAGATTTATGCTGCTTCGGGTTGCCACTCTCCACTCACAATGGCTCGGGTTAATCAAGACCAGTGTTGTTCACGTCCGTCTTTATGAGGTGTGTGTGCTAGAGGCAGAGGTGCCCCAGCTCTGCCCATTTCATCAGAGCTGGCTGAGGCTGGTATGTGAATGCCAATCAAATGTCTGCATCATAGGCATTATCACTAATAATTCGTCATATCAGATGCCAATTCACGTCACTCTTGTCCACTGTCCACTGTCTTGTCAAGCTTTACGCTAAAAAACAGGAAGGGAAAAGTCCTAGTTGTTCCATATGCTCCTGGACACCTGCTCTCTATGTCCCTATGCTCCTGGACACCCGCTCCCTATGTCCCTATGTTCCTGAATACCTGCTCCCTATGTTCCTATGCTCCTGGACACCCGCTCCCTATGTCCCTATGCTCCTGGACACCCGCTCCCTATGTCCCTATGCTCCTGGACACCTGCTCTCTATGTCCCTATGCTCCTGGACACCCGCTCCCTATGTCCCTATGTTCCTGAATACCTGCTCCCTATGTTCCTATGTTCCTGAGCACCTGCTCCCTATGTCCCTATGTTCCTGGACACCTGCTCTCTATGTCCCTATGCTCCTGGACACCCGCTCCCTATGTCCCAATGCTCCTGGACACCTGCTCCCTATGTCCCAATGCTCCTGGACACCTGCTCCCATTGTCCCTATGCTTTTGGACATCTGCTCCCTATTTCTATATATTCCTGGACACCTGCTCCCTATGTCCCTATGCTCCTGGACATCGGCTCCCTATGTCCCTATGCTCCTGAACACCCGCTCCCTATGTTCCTGGCCACCCGCTCCCTATGTCCCAATGCTCCTGGCCACCTGCTCCCTATGTCCCTATCCTCCTGGACACCCGCTCCCTATGTCCCTATGCTCCTGAACACCCGCTCCCTATGTCCCTATGCTTTTGGACATCTGCTCCCTATGTCTCTATATTCCTGGACACCTGCTCCCTATTTCCCTATGTTCCTCGACACCCGCTCCCTTTGTCCCTATGCTCCTGAACACCCGCTCCCTATGTCCCTATGCTCCTGACCACCCGCTCCCTATGTCCCTATGTTCCTGGACATCCGCTCCCTATGTCCCTATGCTCCTGAACACCCGCTCCCTATGTCCCTATGTTCCTGGACACCCGCTCCCTATGTCCTTATGTTCCTGGACATCCACTCCCTACGTCCCCATGTTCCTGGACATCCGCTCCCTATGTCCCTATGCTCCTGAACACCCGCTCCCTATGTCCCTATGTTCCTGGACATCTGCTCCCTATGTTCCTATGTTCCTGGCCATCCGCTCCCTATGTCCCTATGTTCCTGGACATCCGCTCCCTATGTCCCTATGCTCCTGAACACCCGCTCCCTATGTTCCTGGACATCTGCTCCCTATGTCCCTATGTTCCTGGACACCCGCTCCCTATGTTCCTATGTTCCTGGACATCCGCTCCCTATGTCCCTATGTTCCTGGACATCCGCTCCCTATGTCCCTATGTTCCTGGACATCCGCTCCCTATGTCCCTATGTTCCTGGACGCCCGCTCCCTATGTCCGTATGTCCGTTTGTCTCCATGCTCCCGGACATCTATTCTTATTACTCATTGCCCCTTCAATCTTTGAATGATATTGAATGCTGTATTTCACATATTGCAGCCTGCCATATCTTTCAATTTAGAATTTTTTTTTTATGTCACAATGATTTTTTTCGAACTCCTTTTCTGTTCCTCCCTGCACATTGAAGCTCACGGTTTATGGAAGCAGCAAACATACAATTATTAAAGCAAATGTAAAAGATTTTAGAAAAGTAATTGCCTGTCATAATTTTAGCTAAGGGAACACGACTGTTCTGAATTCAAAGACTGGAAATCGTTTTGTGACAAAAAAGGGGGAAAAAAAAGAGAAAAACAATTCATAGCCACACCGGTGCTAGAATAAATGTGTTTGTTACAAATAAAGTAGCATGTTGCAAGTATGTTGTCAATCATTTTGTATAGTACTGGACAAGTACATCAATGGTGCTGATCTTGGGGGCCAAGGTGGAGGACCGGGGATGATGTATCTTCTTACTTATGTTAATGTGAATATCATGGCACCTGGACTGTGCTTGGGGGAATGAAAAACTCTCACTGGTATAAAATGAAGGTTTTAACTACACCAACGCATTTCGGCGCTAGACTGGTGCCTTTTTCCAGATAAAACACATTACCTTGAAAAAGATGCCAGTCCAGCGCCAAACTGCAATAAAAATCTTCCTTTTATACCTTTGAGGATTCTTCCTGCAAGCGCGGTTAAGGTACTCTGATATTTCCAATAAAGTGAGTTGCTATCTGGAGTAGTTTGTCCTCCAGCCATGGGGCTGCAGCCGCGGATTCTAAGGCTCTTACAGTGGTTGTGTCTCTACAATATTACCCCAGGTAAGTACTACATCACTCTCACCCTCTCTTATTCCTCTTTTGCGGTATTGCTCTATTGTGGGCTCTTTTCCCAACTAGACCTCAGTTATTTCCTTATTTGACACCTATACGCAAAGCACACTACGTTAAAGTTGTTTTCCCAGTATTCCTGTTCTTCCGGATGTCATAGAGGAGGTTTTCCAACTCTGGACAACCCATGTGAGCCAGAGAAGAAAGCTGCTAGCAAGCAATGTTTCAATCTATCCAGACTTAGGACCTCCAGGTATTATATAGAAAGTCATTTGTCTGAATAACCATCATGTATTATTACAACATGGCTGTTACCGGGAAAATGCTCAATGGCAACTTTCTCTCCAAGATCAACTGTTCGCAGAGAGGTCTTGGAAGCCAACCCTGTGGCAATCTGCTGATCTTCACGGTGATCATCATAGTATGCTGGACTCACCAGAAAGCTTTCGCTTAATCATTAAGCTGTTTTCATCATTGCAAATAAATGCCATTCGTAAAGGTTGAAAAATTATTTATGAGATAACTTAGAAAGAAATTTGAACCGCCCTACTTTTCCTTTACGCCAGTTTTGATATATCTGCCGCCCATTGTCTTTAAGATATACTATATGAAGTGCAGCAGAAGATGATATTAATATACAATTAAAATTGAAAAACTTAAGAATTCAGTACCGCCACATTAAAAAATGAACCATAGAATGAAGTCGGTCAACTTTTTAGTTTTACTGAATGATCATAAGAAACACAAAGATAATCTGTTGTAACTGCACAGCACACAGGAGTAATCTCCATTCCGCCGCCCCCCTAAAACAAACAAGAAAGTGGTTAAATTGCTGCTTTCTCTCATGTTTTTTCCATGAAGAGTTGATAAAATTAAATCAATTATGCGTACCTTAAAATGGAACCATTGAAAAATACATGACCCACAAAATACAAACCCTCATAGAGCTATATCGATGAAAAACAATTAGTGGTGCTTAGCCCCTTAGGGAAAATCACACAAATGTCTGTTAGCGCTGGGGTGACCTTGTATGGAGGGGGATCAGGAGCTGAGCTTCTTCACAAGTGATAAACATTACATAGACAGCATCTGTGTCTAACAGCAGCAACCAGGGCTGAGCTCTGATCACTGCCATTAACCACTTACATGCCACTACCAAGCTCTGACCGTTGCCTTTAATTGGACTGTGGATTGCGTGGCACTGAAGGGTTACCATATAAACCATCATAGGAACGCCATATTCGTAACAATAAAAGCATATGCTCAGAGCACAAAAAAGTGCCCTGCATTGCCAGAAAAATAAAAATCTCGGAAAATGGCAGCACAAACTTTTTTTTATTGCTTCTTAACTAAAAGAATCTATGCAAGTTAGGTATCACCGTAATTTTAGTGATCTGGAAAATTATGCTACCCGGCCATTTTTACCATATAATAAATATCTTAAACATGTGCAGTGTTTTGGGGCTAAAAATGAGAAAAAGATAAGTAATAGTCTAATAGACTAAAAACAAAAACAACAAAAAAAATTCAGAATAAAAAGAAGACTGCAGCAATAATTTATTTTATCAATATTCTCACCACGATTGTTGTTGTGTGGTCCCCCGATCCCCAATGACCTAATATTTATCACCTACCCTGTCAATCAATATTTAAAGGACTACTCCATTTCCATTAACAAAAATACTGTTCCTCCTCTTTTGGTGCCTAGCAATTACTTCATTGATCTATGATGGTTTTTAGCTTTGCTCTACTAAAACCGACAGTGAAGTATTAGACATAAATGCTAATATGAGATTCATGAGAATGAAGTTATGCTGTAATTGAATATTGCTACTTTTGTGTAGCTGAAATTAAAATTGCATTATTTTTTACAAGCTAGGCAGAGATTTCACTGCGGTAATACATTTACTTATTAAACAGGAATTAGAGGGAAGTGCATAAAATAGCAATTATTACAATTCCGGCCCATACTGAAGCTACAACAGACGAGCTGCGCTCTATAATAACTTTGCTCAGGCTATTTTATGGAACTAGAATCTAACGCTGTGCATAAGAAATTGAGGCTTTAAAGATCTTGAAAGTGTATATTTTACTTTGATTGCCAAAGCGTCACTTAATGCATGTACATTTTATGTTACTAATCAAAATTTCTGCTCTTGACCTCAAAGGATATTTTGGAGCACTGAAGCCCAGATGGTATTTGAAGCTTTTGTTCGCAGCTATGCTTAATGCCAATATTTAAATCCAATATAAAAGATCTTTAGGTCTTTCACAAGCATTTTCCATTGGGAGATCTCGTGTTGTAGATAAAACTAATGTACAGTATTAGATAAGAAACAAGTTTCTCTGAAACTCTCGAAAAGGTCATGAGAATAAGAGCCGATCTGCAGTACCCTCCAGTGGCTGCTACACTGTGAGGTGGTTACATCTAGGGTTGAGCGACCTTTACTTTTTTAGGGTTGAGTCGAGTCGAGTGGAATCGGCCAATTATGGCAAAAAGTCGGGGATCGACCGAAACCCAATGCAAAGTCAATGGGAAATCTAACTTACTTTTTCTCTCTCTCTCTCTCTCTCTCTCTCTCTCTCTCTCCCCCTCCGTCCCTGAACAGAAAAGCTGGTGTTACACATTGCAAATCGCAACTACAGCGCACAAGCGACAAGATGGCGATAGGCGTCCACGCCCCTAAGACCTATGTCATCACTCTGCCCACGCTCCTTCATTGGCTGAAAAAATGGCGCCAAACGTATCATACGAAACGCGACTTTGGCGCGAAGATTGCCGACCGCATGGCCGATCCCACACTAGGATCGGGTTGGGTTTCATGAAACCCGACTTTGCCAAAAGTCGGCGACTTTTGAATTTGTCCGATCCGTTTCGCTCAAGCCTAGTTACATCCAGCCACCACAGGAAATAATTAAAACAGATTGGCAGAGATACTGATCGGACATTGTTGACCTCTCCTTGGGATGAAGGCTGGATAGCCAAAACGCATTGTGTTTTTATAATATTTTGAACATTTTCCACATTCTCTAGCAATTCCATGTTAGAGTATTTTAACAATAAAAGATTCAATTGACCTATACCTCTGGATCTTTGGTTACTTTGAGTAGACACACCCTATAGCTTGGTTCCTTCTCATCTTCTGTACATCGGAACCCTTCCGGGGAATTGTCCACAGCAACGACGTTGGCAGCAAAGCACCACTGAGGAACCTTACTGGATACTTGCTCCTTCCAGAGTAGTGGCTGCTGACACAACTCCACAAGGTGAGCAAAATCTCTCACCCTTTTCTGGTTACCCTACTTTAATATTATGCTTAGATAGCACTCCGATATTTCCCCTTTCCTTCCCTGATTACACCCTACTACCAAGAAGATACATAAGAATTTTCTTGACCTGTGGTTTGTTCTCCAAGAAGTTTGGAACAACCTTCCTACTGAGTTCTTTCAAAAACTCAAGATTACCTAGAAAAATTGATGCTTTCATGCTGTTTTGAAGGTAAAGGGCGGTCACACCATGCATTGATTTGATTTCTCTCTTGTTCATTTATTTAGCATTTTCTTAATTGATGAAAGATATACTATTAAGGCTACATTCCCATGATGAGCTGTCATCGCATTTTCCCTTAGTCAAAAGCTCAGTGTCTTAAAGTTTCAGCAAAGTGAATGGGATTTCTAGAAATCTCATGTCCACGGTGCTTCTTACTTACGCTCCGTAAACTGACCTGCGGTGCGTTTTTAAAATCCGCAACATGTCAATTTCTCTTGCACATATTTGGAGTTTTAATATGCAGATTTTCTCCACAGATTTACATTAGATGCAGAAAATCTGCAGGGGAAAAACGCAGATGCGTTTTTAATGTGTTCCCACAGCGGAAACACATCCCACGGTGGAAACACATGTCTGCATGTAATCCGCACCTACATATGTCAATAGAGTTCAGTAAAATCAAAATATCAGAAAGTTTCAAAACCAAGGCAACTTTATTTAACCCCTTTCTGACCTCGGATGGGATTGTACGTCCGAGGTCAGAACCCCCGCCGATCCAGCGATGACAGCGGGTGATCAGCGACCAAAAAAAGGTCCTGATCATTCCCCAGCGACCAACGATCTCCCAGCAGGGGCCTGATCGTTGGTCGCTGTCACACATATCGAGATCGTTAGCGGGATCGTTGCTACGTCACAAAAAGTGTGACGTTGCAACAATATAGTTAACGAAATCGTTATTTGTGAAGGTACCTTAACTGGACATCATTCAATGGCTGGAGCCATGTTATCTTAATCCTCTTAAATGAAGCAACCTCCTGTGACAAGTCATGAAGATCTCTAGGTGGTGTGCCTGAAGTGCATACAGCTCGACTAGAATTTCAGAAATAGCCAAACCTTTATAAAAACTTAAGCTATAATCCCAACTGACATGTTTCGCCGTATGTAGGCATTTTCAAGTGGTTCTGGGGCTAATGGACATGTGTTATATGGAGGTCTCAGGAGGAAAACATCTCTAAATATGTAACCGAATTGGTCTGAAACTGTGAAACACACAGAAATTGCATTTTTATATTTCCATATTACCTAACGGGTTCGCAGTTAGCCAAACTCATGAAAATAAACCCCAGATGAAGCCTGGTGAGCACAAAACATACATGTTGGGACAGATGCCATCTCTGTGATCCTATACATATTGATTATTTATTTTATTGTATCATTTATAGCATTTTCCATTCTACAATGTCTTCAATTTATTTGTATAGTGTAGAACAGAATGAAAAAAAAATCATAGGTCAAAAGGAAGAAAAGTAGCACGATGTAGGTTTCAAGAATAGTGTGCAGCATCTAACGCACAATAAGCGTGGCTTACATACAATCGGCGGCTGCACAACTTACTTTTAACTGATATTTTAATGTTTAGGTTGCACTGTAAGAAGAAAATCTTTTCACTTCCCTATTGAATATTGTTATGGTTTTAGCAATAAATGTAGCAAACGCCCTGGAGCATGATGCAAGTCTTACAGAAAACTGACCCATTAAAGAATATTCTTGCAGCTGTCAGCTTCAGTCTCTGTGTTTCGGGCTATTACGGACTCCAGCATCAGCTATTAAGCACTTCTATTAAGTTCTTAAGAGTTTAATGCTTTTCTAATTAACAATAAATTAATTAATTAAACCAGCTGAAATATTCACTTTTTACTATTACCATGAAATTCAGACTTCTTGGTAGCTGTTAATTATTGACATTATAAGAAAAGTAAATTTGTCTTGTTAATTATTTAGGTCCAGCATTAGCTAAATTATTTAAAACACAGCTTGATATTGTCAGAGAAATGTTCCACTTAATGCAGAACGCACGCTCCCTGGTCGGACCATACATACAAATCAAATCAAATAATATCTAGTCTTTTCAATACAATTCTGCCAAGCTTACAGGGTGGTAGAGCAGTGCAAAATGAAATGCAGAATTGCCTGGTATTACCGTATATACTCGAGTATAAGCCGACCCGAGTATAAGCCGACCCCCCTAATTTTGCCACAAAAAACTGGGAAAACCTATTGACTCGAGTATAAGCCTAGGGTGGAAATGCAGCATTTACCGGTGAATTTCAAAAACAAAAATAGATCATTATTTCCCCATAGCTGTGCCATATAGTGCTCTACACTGTTCATATTGCCCCATAGCTGTGCCATACTGTGCTCTGCACCGTTCATGTCTCCCATAGCTGTGCCATATAGTGCTCTGCACCGTTCATGTCTCCCATAGCTCTGCCCCATATAGTGCTCTGCTGCATTCATGTCTCCCATAGCTCTGCCCCATACTGTGCTCTGCACCGTTCATGTCTCCCATAGCTCTGCCCCATACTGTGCTCTGCACCGTTCATGTCTCCCATAGCTCTGCTCCATACTGTGCTCTGCACCGTTGATGTCTCCCATAGCTCTGCCCCATACTGTGCTCTGCACCGTTCATGTCTCCCATAGCTCTGCCCCATATAGTGCTCTGCAGCGTTCATGTCTCCCATAGCTCTGCCCCATACTGTGCTCTGCACCGTTCATGTCTCCCATAGCTCTGCCCCATACAGTGCTCTGCAGCGTTCATGTCTCCCATAGCTGTGCCCCATACTGTGCTCTGCAGCGTTCATGTCTCCCATAGCTCTGCCCCATATAGTGCTCTGCAGTGTTCATGTCTCCCATAGCTGTGCCCCATACTGTGCTCTGCAGCGTTCATATCTCCCATAGCTCTGCCCCATACTGTGCTCTGCAGCGTTCATGTCTCCCATAGCTCTGCCCCATATAGTGCTCTGCAGCGTTCATGTCTCCCATAGCTCTGCCCCATACTGTGCTCTGCACCGTTCATGTCTCCCATAGCTCTGCCCCATATAGTGCTCTGCTGCATTCATGTCTCCCATAGCTCTTCCCCATTCTGTGCTCTGCACCGTTCATGTCTCCCATAGCTCTTCCCCATACTGTGCTCTGCACCGTTCATGTCTCCCATAGCTCTTCCCCATTCTGTGCTCTGCACCGTTCATGTCTCCCATAGCTCTGCCCCATACTGTGCTCTGCACCGTTCATGTCTCCCATAGCTGTGCCCCATATAGTGCTCTGCACCGTTCATGTCTCCCATAGCTCTGCCCCATACTGTGCTCTGCACCGTTCATGTCTCCCATAGCTCTTCCCCATTCTGTGCTCTGCACCGTTCATGTCTCCCATAGCTCTGCCCCATACTGTGCTCTGCAGCGTTCATGTCTCCCATAGCTCTGCCCCATATAGTGCTCTGCAGCGTTCATGTCTCCCATAGCTCTGCCCCATACTGTGCTCTGCAGCGTTCATGTCTCCCATAGCTCTGCCCCATATAGTGCTCTGCTGCGTTCATGTCTCCCATAGCTATGCCCCATACTGTGCTCTGCACCGTTCATGTCTCCCATAGCTCTGCCCCATACTGTGCTCTGCACCGTTCATGTCTCCCATAGCTATGCCCCATACTGTGCTCTGCACCGTTCATGTCTCCCATAGCTCTGCCCCATACTGTGCTCTGCACCGTTCATGTCTCCCATAGCTCTGCCCCATCCTGTGCTCTGCACCGTTCATGTCTCCCATAGCTCTGCCCCATCCTGTGCTCTGCACCGTTCATGTCTCCCATAGCTCTGCCCCATACTGTGCTCTGCAGCGTTCATATCTCCCATAGCTGTGCCCCATACTGTGCTCTGCACCGTTCATGTCTCCCATAGCTCTGCCCCATATAGTGCTCTGCAGCGTTCATGTCTCCCATAGCTCTGCCCCATATAGTGCTCTGCAGCGTTCATGTCTCCCATAGCTCTGCCCCATATAGTGCTCTGCAGCGTTCATGTCTCCCATAGCTCTGTCCCATATAGTGCTCTGCAGCGTTCATGTCTCCCATAGCTCTGCCCCATATAGTGCTCTGCAGCGTTCATGTCTCCCATAGCTGTGCCCCATATAGTGCTCTGCTGCGTTCATATTCCCCATAGATGCTCCACATAAATCTGTGCCATGGCCGCTGCTGCTGCAATAAAAAAAAAACACCCATACTCACCTCTCTTGATTGCAGCTCCCAGCGTCCGGTCCCGGCGTCTCTCCGCTCTGACTGATCAGGCAGAGGGCGCCGCGCACAATATATACGTCATCGCGCCCTCTGACCTGAACAGTCAGAGCGCAGACGCCGGGAAGATGGAGCGGCGCCCGGCAGCTGGAACGTGGACAGGTGAATATAACATACTCACCTAGTCCTGGCGATCCTCGCGCTGTCCCCTCCTGTCACAGCTGGTCTTCGGTGCCGCAGATTCTTTCTCTATCAGCGGTCACCGGCACCGCTGATTAGAGGAATGAATAGGCGGCTCCGCCCCTATGGGAGGTGGAGCCGCCTATTCATATCTCTAATGAGCGGTCCCACGTGACCGCTGAAGAGGGGAAGAAGCTGCAGCACAGAAGCCCGTGGGACGGCAGGGACAGCGCGAGGATCGCGGGACTAGGTGAGTATGCCTCAGCGCCCTCACCCCCTCACCCGCCGACCACATCGCTACCGTGACTCGAGTATAAGCCGAGAGGGGCACTTTCAGCCCAAAAATTTGGGCTGAAAATCTCGGCTTATACTCGAGTATAAACGGTAATTAATAATAGAGAATGGTTTCTGCTTTACATGCATAATGATTTATGCTTAATATGGGAACACAGGTCATAGAAAGCTGAATAAAATGATACCTTGGTATCTTCAATCCGATGTCTTATTCCAGAGGAATCTACATTTTTCTTAAATGTACATGAACTCTGCAAGACTTTGGGACGGACGTAAATATGCATGAAAATCTGCTTCCAGAGATTATTATAAAGGGGGAGTTACCAGTGTGAGTCATGGAACTAGCACAGTAAAGTAGAACTGAACTTTGTCTCCTTACAAACACATTTGCTGCAGCTCTCACAGCTCTGCTGTATTGCAACAATAGTGAACCACTGTCTGCCTGTGAGGTGGAAGCTGAGAGGAACCTGCAGATGTGTCAGGTATAATCGCACACAGCTCTGCAGTGAGATCAGGAGAGCAGAGAGCGGCCATTACATGTCTCACACTTTCATTTATAATAACCTCTGGAGGCAGATTCTCAAAAAGATTTATATCTGCCCTATAGTCCTGAACAGCTAAGGCTGGGTTCACATTGCGTTATGGTGGTACGTTTAACCGACTACGTTACACCACGGCATAACATGGTGTAACGTAGTCCGTTAATGCCGCCATAGACTGCAATGTCGGATGCATTGCTAGCGCACGCCCACAATGTGCATGCGCTAGCAATGTGCCGTCGTTGAGTGACGGACCCCGAGACGCGGGCTGCAGCGTTTTCGGGTCCGTCACCGCTAGAGCAGATAGAGCTAGCAGATGCTTTATCTGTGCTGGCGTGCTGCCAAAGTCGGCACTTGCGTTAGCGCAGTCCGTTTAACGTATGCGTTGAACGGACTGCACTAACACAATTTGAACCTAGCCTAACTTACATATGAGACTAACATGGCTATCTCTGAAATAAGGCATTGAATCGCAGATATCACGTTGTCATTTTATTCAGCTTCTTATGACCTACATGCCCATATAAATGGTCTAGGAAGGACGATCCTACTGACAGATTTCCTTTAAAAATACAGTAAATATTTTTGCAACTGATTGATTCTAAAATTTGGCTACCAGTTGGAAAATAGGCAGAGTAGCGGAATACATGTTAAATATTCCCCAGTTGCCCATTTATAATACAACTGGTTATGATGGTCTATAATCTGTCAATAAGGAAGAGTTCACATCATGTTTGGCTCCCTGCTGATCAATCCACCTTCCTAATAGTGACCCTCTTTGCCAGATACAATAGTTTTGTAATCTTTGGTATTGCATCCAGCAAAAAGATGGACATAGAAGGTGAAACAGAGTCCAAAGTTTCATATCTAAAACTCTGTTTGCCTCATTCAAGTCAATACTTATGTCCAACGAACGGTTGCTTAAAGTTTCTCAGCTAAACAGATGGGGCATCCCTACAGAGTGCCCAGTGAATGTGATGTTAAATTCTCCTTAACAGACTACAAGCTGAATTTTCATAGTCTACGGCAGTGGCCTGACATTGATGAGAATTTACAACTCTCAGGATATCTTGACTGTTGTTGTAGTTTGGCAACAGCCGAAGAAAAGAAATAGTTGAAAGGCTGAGCATTGGCTCAATGCAGGTGGGCAGAGCTTCAGCTGTACCATCAGCCAATCAGTTGGCAAAATATATAGAGGTATTTGTTTTTCCCGCACCTCTTTGTTCCTGAGATATAGCCTCCTATTCCCTATGTATACAGTAAATCTAGTATTTTTTGCCAAATTGGTATGGTCCATAATAATAATAATAATAATAATTTTTATTTCTATAGTGGCAATATATTCCACAGTACTTTACATTTCAGAGGGGACTTGTACAGACAATAAAGACATAACAGAGTAGACTAATAATTCAAAAGAGACCAAGAGGAGTGAGGGCAACACGAAAGGTCAATGGTAGAAAGTGCTTGTCGTGTATGGTCCAGCTATTAATATAATAAGTACGACATTCAAATATTGGTGCATGAATCGGTCACTAGCCAGTATCTGTATAAGTACAGATACAGAGTGCCATTAAATGCATGGAGGGTAGCAGATGCCTCAAGGGACCAGATTTGGAAGAAAATTTTGGAAGGGCAAGACCGGAATAGTTACGTAAGTGAGGTGAGGCAATATGCCAGTCTAAAGATGTGCGCTTTTAGGCCACGCTTAAACCTGTGAGTACTGGGAATTAATCGAATTGTCCTGGGTAATGCATTCCAGATAATTGGTGCAGCTCGAAAGATGTCTTGTAGATGAGCGTGGGACATCCAGATTATTGAGGATGTTAGTCTTAGGTTATTATCAGTGCAGAGGGCATGGGTAAGGTGATTGACAGAGATGAAGCAGGAGATGTAGAGCGGTGCAGGATTGTGGAGAACTGGGTGAGAGAGATAAGTTTATATTGGACTCTGTAGCACATGGGCATCCAATGCAATGATTGGCACAAGGTAAAGGCATTGATGTAGCGGTTGAAGAAGAATATGATCCTGGCTGCTGCATTCAGGATAGATTGGAGAGGGGAGAGTTAGTAAGAGGGAGAACATTAGTGGAGAGCTGCAATAGTTCACACGAGAATGAATAAGAGCAGAGCAATAGTAGGAGATTTAGCAAAGTCAAAAGTAAGAAAAGGTCGAATTCTACAGATATTTTTCAGGTGCAGATGACAAGAGTGAGCCAGTGATTGGAGTGAAGGAAAGATCTCAGTCAAATATTACCCTAAGGCAGCGGGCATATTGCTGGAGCGTAATGATAGAACCACACATGGGAATATTGGGTTTGGGAAGGTTAGTAGATGGAGAAAATAAAAGGAGTTAAGTTTTTGGCAAATTCAGATAGAGGGTAGGACATGATGTTGGAGACAGCAGAAACACAATCACGGGGATTTTGTATTAATGCAGTGACAACGTCAGGAGACGATGTGCATAATAATAATCTACTAATAATCTCTACTGATTTGTCCAATGGGGCAGTATATAGGGGAAGAGGAGGGAACCGAGAACTGAACCCTGAGGAACCCCGACAGTAAGGGATGAGGAGAGGAAGAGAAGCCAGAAAGATACAGTGAAGGAGCGATCAGAGAGGTAGGAGGAGAATCAGGAGAGAACGGTGTCCTTGAGGCCGATGGAGCGGAGCATAGTGAGGAGGAGCTGGTGATCCACAGTGTCGATTGCTACAGAGAGATCCAGGGGAATCAGCAGGGTGTAGTAGCCAGTAGATTTAGCTGTTAGTAGGTCATTAGGGACTTTAGTAAAGGCAGTTTCAGTAGAGTGAAAAGAGCGGAAACCAGATTGTATAGGGTGAAGAAGAGAGTTCTCTGAGAGTGGGTTAGATGTGGGTTGACCAAACTTTCCAAAAGTATAAAAATGAAGGGGTCCATAAGAAGAATCCCATAAAGAAGACTTGGGGGACATGCCCACTTTGTTGGAAATATTAGATTTACATACTGGAAAGGAGGGTGCCATATCTCTGGAATGGAGAGGTGCAAAAAAAGCCGCCAGATTCAGAGGAACAGTAGCAGTTAAACAAAAATTTAATATTTATTACAAGTGAAAGGTCTTCTGAAAGGGTTTCCTTTTCCCACAAGTCTGTTCTTGGACTGTTTTCCCCATATATCTGTTCTTGGGCTCTATCTTTTATACAGGGGCGGATTATAGTGAGGGCAATCTGGACCAGATAAACCGATGGCCAGATTTCTCCCATTATTAAATTGTGCATTAGTGCTGAGTCGAGCAAGGAACCAAGGGTGCCTTCCCGCAGCGTTAATGGGCGCAATTGAAAATAGCAGAGGATCTGCAGAAGGCCATCCTTGGCTTCCTGCCCTGCACTTTCGTTTTTATCCAGTTGCTGAAAAGATGTTATCACATTGACTGTGTCATTCTGAAGAATCCCATTAAGAAGATGAGGTGGGAGATTTTCTTGATTTAGGTGGGAGGTGAGAGTACAGTGGGGAAGGAGATCGCATAATGAGGGAAAAAGCAAAATACTAGGGAGAAAACAAAGAGGGACAGAGCACAATGAAGGGGATAGGACAAAAGGGAGAAAGAGCACAATGTGGGAGAGAATGGTGAGGGGAGAGCATAGATAGGAGCAGAACATAGCGGAGGAGAGCACCATCAGGGAGAGCACAGTGTGGGGAGAGACAATGGGTAATGAATTGGGGTGGCTTTATTAATTGTATTTTTATTTGGTGAGATAAATAATTTACATCTTCAATGTGGGTCCACAATGGCTAAATATAATCTATATTAACCCTAGAACGCATACCCATAGAAATCTACACATTCACGCACCTGGGGACTTTTAGGCCTGTTTACAATTATCATGGAATAACTCAAATAAAAATACTTTTCAAAGTTTATTGCAAAGTAAGGATGCATTCCCACTAGTGCAGGGGTCCGCTAGGATGGGATTCCGTAAAGGATCTGACGTCCTGGTGACCCCAGCTAAGGCTGGCGGACGCATACCTGGGGCCTCGCAGGCCTGCCAGGTTACTTGTTTTCTATTTTCTGTAAAATTACTTTAGTTAGAATTTTGAAACTCTAGGTATTCCTCAGGTATATAGTTGTTAGTAATTTCCAGTTGTTCAAATATTTTTATGTTATAGGCATTTTGGTATAACAACCTTTTTTTGGGACTACCCCATATTCACGCACCTGGGGCCTTTTAGGCCTGTGTGCAAATAACACGGAATAACTCAAATAAAAATACTTTTCAAAATTTATTTTACAATTACAAGGTAAGGATGCATTGCAACTAGCGCTGGGGTCCGCCAGGAGGGGATTTGTAATGGATCTGACCTCCTGGTGACCCCAGCTAACGCTGGCGGAATCCCACCATTCCGGCAGCCTTAGCTGTAGTTACCAGGAGGTCAGATCCATTATGGATCCCCTTCTGGCGAACCCCAGCGCTACTGGGAACACAGCCTAAGATGTGTATATTTCAAAACATAATTATGTGCATAAAAAAACAAAAAAGTAAGTAAACGGGCATGCCAAATATAGGCATTCTATATGCAATTTTGTTATGAAAACATTTTTTCGTTGTAGCAAACTTGGTGTAGGAATATTTATGTGTAACTTTACATATTCCCCCGACAATTCTCGCATATTATTTTTTCGGCTGAATGTTCCTTGCATACATTTTGTCCGAAAGTAGAACAGAAACGCTCCAATTTTCTTTCCTTCTTTGCTGGACAAATATAGCAGCGCTTTCTTTTTTTTCCTCTTTGCTCTGGATGTTCCAGAAAGCGAATTCCACATCGGATCATTGCCTCCGTAATTTGCCTTGATAAGCATATCATGCTGCTTCTCTCCATTATAGTAGGCATCAAAAGTTCATAACAAAGTTCTGTCAAAAAAAGACGTCTCTTGTCTTTCCTGTTGGCATGGAATTCTGGATTAGTTTGACAATAAACAATGTAGCTATTGAGGGCTGACACATCAAGGAGATTGGAAAAAAGGGCAACAGGCCAACGTTTAGTCTGCCTTTTGCACAAATACTCTCCAATCATTTCGTCCATCTTGTCGACACCTCCTTTTGTGTTATTATAATGCAGTATGATTTCAGGGTTTTTTTCCTGTCATTGGTGTCAATACTTCCATCATGATGCATTGTACTCAGTAATATCACGGATTTTTCTTTCTTGGCTTTATAAGACACCATTGTTGCTTGATTGCAGAAACCGAAAACACTCTCGTAGATTGTTCGCTGTGCACTGTGCTTCATGATTGGAGGAATTTCGCGGCGGTTTGGCCTCATAGTACCAACAAGTGTAAGTTGCTTTTGAAGCAAAAAGTTGGCCATTTCAAAATTGGTAAAGTAATTATCCATAGTGATATTTTTTCCTGAATTGAAAATTGGTAGAGCAAGTGTTTTTACTATGTCGGAACATAGGTCTTTCTGGACTGGAGCGTCAGCTTCTTTGCCACAGTAAATCAGACCATTCATCCCATAATAGCAATAGCAGAGTCATAAAATTTCTTCCCCAGCAACAATACAGACAAAAAGACTGAGTATCACATGTAAACCTAGTACAGGCCTAAAAGGCCCCAGGTGCGTGAATATGGGGTAGTCCCAAAAAAAGGTTGTTATACCGAAATGTCTGTAACATAAAAATATATGAATAACTGGAAATTACTAACAACTATATACCTGAGGAATACCTAGATTTTCAAAATTCTAACTAAAGTACTTTTACAGAAAATAGAAAACAAGTAACCTGGCAGGCCTGTGAGGCCCCAGGTATGCGTTCTAGGTTTAATGGTTTATTGCATATTTGTATTCAAGGGACATTTTGTATTCCAAACACAAATACAGTACCTTGAAAAAATATTCATACCCCGTGAACGTTTCCACATTTTTTGCACATTACACACAATGAACAAATGCATCATTATGGCTGTTACCGTTTTTTTTTTGCAAAAGATGTATAGCTAGTAATGGCAAATTTGAGAGTAATTGCAAAATTATATCTATACCAAAAAAAACTGTTGGGCAGATTATACCATGTCAGACCACTCATGAGCTTTCTAATGTGCAGTACGTCTGCTAAGTTTACTTAAGTCTATGAAACAGTTTTTGCACACTTGGGACGTGCCACTATTTTATTAAGGAAATATCAGTGTTGGCAATATTTCAATGTGACACCGTAACTTTGACTCATTAGAGCACATAAGAGAAACAAATTTGCATGAAAAATAATCTGTCACTACCTTCAACGGTGCTAGCAATGTTAATGTCTTGTGTGTGCATTGAGGTTCATTCTGTGCACCCAGTAACAAGCCAAGGACCTTCCTTATTCACATATTTCTGCTGCTTCAGCTCGTCTAGTTAACCTTCTCTAACAAGGTAAAATCCTATTTTAGCAAGTGCAGAAATGTGTTCACATGTGCTCTCTAAGAAAATCCAGAATGTCCTTGGCCTGTCCATCAACTGCCCTTTGATGTGCATCTCTCTGCAGATGCTGCAATCCTAGCCTGAAAATCAATGTGATTTAACTCCATATTCCACATACAGTCTGCAACTCCACCGGTTTCCCAGAAAACATGCCAAGTTTAGCCTGTCGCATCGTAATTAAGAAGCTAACAATGCCAGAGATCTCACGTGATCAGCACAACAATGATTAAAGGGAATATGTCACCAGGTTTTTGCTTCCTAATCTGCAAGCAGCATAATGTAGGGACAGAGACCCTGATTCCAGTGATGTCACTTACTGGGTTGCTTATTGTAGATTTTTTTTAAGTCACTGTTTTATCAGCAGAAGATTATTAATATAGAACTACATGGCCTGCTGCCAGGTAGTCCAACATTACCCACACCACTGTTTGGCAGCTTTCTGCCTATGCACAGTTTGCACAGAAAGCTCCAATCAGTGGTGAGGACGGGGATACGAAGCTCAGCATTTAGATAACTGCTAGATCTGCAGCAGAGAAAACAGCAATTGTATCACTCAGTAATTTAAGTGATATGTTACAGATGGGATAGCAAAAAAATTGGTGACAGATTTATCTACATTCTTTTTTTACTTTCTGTACTTTTATACATCACTGAGAAATGAATCTTTAATACTCACTTATATTACTGACCTGTAAGTCAATGCTATGAAGGACAACCGATGAGTTATAAATAGTGGTAATTTACTGTATATGTAATTGTGGGGGTGGCATCAGTTTATGCACAGCCAGTGGCAAATACTCTTTCAAATGTAAATAATAATGTAGAAGCAGAGATAGAACAGCCGTTTGGACATCTGGGCCGTGCCTGAAGCCCCATGGAAGGAGTGACCTCAAAGCCTTCCAGCCATATGCAGTACTCAAAAGGCCAAGTTGACCTGTCATTGACTACAGCAGAACAAAGTGATGGTTCTGGAGTGGCCATCTCAGTCTCCTGACCTCAATATCATTGAGCGACTCTTGGGAGATCTCAAGCGCGCAGTTCATGCTAGTCAGCCCAGGAATTTACAGGAACTGGAGGCTTTTTTTGTCAGGAAGAGTAGGCAGCTTTACCATCTGAGAAAATAAAGAACCTCATCCACAACTAACACAAAAGACTTCAAGCTGTCATTGACGTTAGTGGGGGCAATACACAGTATTAAGAAATGGGGTAAATTAACTTCTGATCAGGGTCATTTGGATGTTTCGGGTTGTCATAATGATTTAAAAAGAGAAAACAGTAAAACAAACAGTAGTTGGACAATAAATGGTTTCACCCAATTACTAACCATGAGTGGAGAAAAAGTGTTGGTGTTATCATTCATATTCTCTGAATAAAGGCCAAGAAAGCAAAAATGTTGCCAGGGTATCTAAACTTTTTAGCACAACTGTATCTGCTAGTCCAGAAAAGTTGTGTCTATGACACTGCAGCCACTTCTTTGTGCTTCTTGGGATCCTGGAAGCAGAACTCTCAGCAATCAAACATTAATGGACTATCCTTAACCTCTTAATCCCATATGACGTACTATCCCGTCAAGGTGACCTGGGACTTAATTCTCAGGGACGGGACAGTATGTCATAGCGATCGACCGTGCTCACGGCCGGGTGTCAACTATCGCAGCTGACATCCGGCACTATGTGCCAGGAGTGGTCACGGACTGCCCCCGGCACATTAACCCCCGGCACACTGCGATCAAACATGATTGCTGTGTTCCGGGGGCATAGGGAAGCATCGCGCAGGGAGGGGGCTCCTTGCGGGCTTCTCTGAGACCCTCGTAGAAGGCGATGTGCTCATCTTGTACCGCGCGTCTCCTCCCTACAGGTCCCGGATCCAAAATGGCCATGGGGCTGCATCCAGGTCCTGCAGGGAGGTGGCTCACCACTGCCTACTCAGAGCAAGCGCTGGTAAGCCTGCAGCCCTACATGTCAGATCGCTGATCTGACACTGCTTTGCAAAGTGTCAGATCAGCGATCTGACCTTATAACATGATGCCTCCCCCTGGGGCAATGTTATAAAGTAAAAAAAAAAAAATATTTAGAGGTGTAAAAAAAATATAACAAAAAATTCCTGAATAAAGAAAAAAAAAATATTGTTCCCATAAATACATTTCTTTATCTTAATAAAAATAACAAAACAATAAAAGTACACATATTTAGTATCGCCGCGTCTGTAACAATCCGACCTATAAAACTTTCCCACTAGTTAACTCCTTCAGTGAATGCCGTAAAAAAAAAACCAAGGCAAAAAACAACGCTTTATTATCATACCGCCAAACAAAAAGTGGAATAAAACACGATCAAAAATATGGATATAAATAACCATGTTACCGGTGAAAACGTCATCTTGTGATATAAAATGATATAAATGAGGTATCGCTGTAATCGTACTGACCCGAAGAATAAAACTGCTTTATCCATTTTACCAAATATGGAACAGTATAAACGCCCCTGAAAAGAAATTCATGAATATCTGGTTTTTGGTCATACTGCCTCACAAAAATCGGAATAAAAAGCGATCAAAAAATGTCACATGCCCGAAAATTTTACCAAATAAAAACATCAACTCGTCCCGCAAAAAACAAGACCTCACAAGACTCATGTGGACCAAAATATGGAAAAATTATAGCTCTCAAATTGTGGTAACGCAAGAAAATATTTTTTGCAATAAAAAGCGTCTTTTAGTGTGTGACAGTTGCCAAGCATAAAAATCTGCTAAAAAACCCCGATATAAAAGTAAATCTAACCCCACCTTCATCACCCCTTAGTTAAGGAAAAATAAAAAAATAAAAAAAATGTATTTATTTACATTTTTTCATTAGGGTTAGGGTTAGGGCTAGGGCTAGGATTACGGTTGGGGCTAGGGTTGGGTCTAGGTTTAGGGTTAGGGCTAGGGTTAGGGTTGGAGCTAGGGTTAGGGCTAGGCTTAGGGTTGGGGCTAGGTTTAGTGTTAGGGTTGGGGCTAGGGTTAGGATTACATTTACGGTTGGGATTAGGGCTAAGGGTGTGTCAGGGTTAGGGGTGTGGTTAGGGTTATGGTTGGGATTACGGGTGTGTTGGAGTGTTAGGGTTTGGTTAGGGGTGTGGTTGGGATTAGGGGTGTGTTTGGGTTAGGGTTTCATTTAGAATTGGGGGTTTCCACTGTTTAGGCACATTAAGGCTCTCCAAACGCGACATGGCATCCGATCTCAATTCCAGCCAATTCTGTGTTGAAAAAGTACAATGCTCCTTCCCTTCTGAGCTCTCCTGTGTGCCCAAACGGGTTTACCCCAACATTTGGGGAATCAGCGTACTCAGGACAAATTGGAGAACAACTTCTGTGGTCCAATTTCTCTTGTTACCCTTGGGTAAATAAAAATTGGGGGGCCTAAAAAAGCATTTGTTCCTTGGGGGGGTCTAGGTTCCGATTTGGGGCCACTTGTGGGGGGGTTTCTACTGTTTAGGTTCATTAGGGGCTCTGCAAATGCAACGTTACGCCTGCAGACCAATCCATCTAAGTTTGCATTCCAAATGGCGCGCCTTCCCTTCCGAGCTCTGCCATGCGCCCAAACGGTGGTTTCCCCCCCACATATGGGGTATCAGCGTACTCAGAACAAATTGGACAACAACCTTTGGGGACCAATTTCTCCTGTTACCCTTGGGAAAATACAAAACTGGGGGCTAAAAAATAATTTTTGTGGAAAAAAAAGAATTTTTATTTTCCCAGCTCTGTGTTATAAACTGTAGTGAAACACTTGGGGGTTCAAAGCTCTCACAACACATCTAGATAAGATCCTTAGGGGGTCTACTTTCCAAAATGTTGTCACTTGTGGGGGGTTTCAATGCTTAGGCACATCAGGGGCTCTCCAAATGCAACAAGGCGTCCCATCTCAATTCCAGCCAATTTTGCATTGAAAATTCAAACGGCGCTCCTTCCCTTCCGAGCTCTGCCATGCACCCAGACAGTGGTTTACCCCCACATATGGGGTATCAGCATACTCAGGACAAATTGCACAACAACTTTTGGGGTACAATGTCTTCTGGTACCCTTGGGAAAATAAAAAATTGCGTCCCATCTCAATTCCAACCAATTTTGCATTGAAAAGTCAAATGGCGCTCCTTCCTTTCCGAGCTCTGCCATGCGCCCAAACAGTGGTTTACCCCCACATATGGGGTATACGGGTACTCAGGACAAATTGTACAACAACTTTTGGGGTCCATTTTCTCCTGTTACCCTTGATAAAATAAAATAAATTGGAGCTGAATTAATTTTTTTGTCAAAAAAAATTAAATGTTCATTTTTTTTTAAGCATTCCAAAAATTCCTGTGAAACACCTCAAGGGTTAATAAACTTCTTGAATGTGGTTTTGAGCACCTTGAGGGGTGCAGTTTTTAGAATGGTGTCACACTTGGTTATTTTCTATCATATAGACCCCTCAAAATTACTTCAAATGTGACGTGGTCCCTAAAAAAAAAATGTTGTTGTAAAAATGAGAAATTGCTGGTCAACTTTTAACCCTTATAACTCCCTAACAAAGAAAAGGTTGTTTCCAAAATTGTGCTGATGTAAAGTAGACATGTGGGAAATGTTACTTATCAAGTATTTTGTGTGACATATCTCTGTGATTTAAGTGCATAAAAATTCAAAGTTGGAAAATTGCGAAATTTTCAAAATTTTTGCCAAATTTCCGTTTTTTTCACAAATAAATGCAGGTAATATCAAAGAAATTTTTACCACTATCATGAAGTACAATATGTTTTGAGAAAACAATGTGATTAACGTGCAAACCACCCTCGGGGCTTAAGAGGTTAAAGGGGTTTTCCCAAGAACAAAGTTAATTTTTTATCAGGATTTTAATCAATAGATCTTGGAATAACAATAATTTCCACAATTGGATGTGTTTAAAAAAAATGTTCCTGTGATAATCTTATAAATGTGTCTCTGCTGTGTACTGTGTAATGGCTGTGTCTGACCGTGCAGGAATATGGTCTGATCATACCACAGCTCCCGGACAGGGAGGAAGCAAAAGAGAGTATACAGACAGGACAGGGCACTCTTTCTTTGAGCTAAAACATTGTTTAAAAATGGGCAGTGAAATGTTTTGCCTCACAAAAAGAATCAGCCGTGATCCCGTACTGTAATGTCTGTACTCTCTTTTTCTGTCTCCCCTGCCCAGGAGCTGTTTCTTATTTACAAGAGTACTGATGGAAACAGAATGATCGTTAATACAGTCTATCCCCATAAGTATGATTTTATTGGCAACATATCCCTTGTGTATTCCTGGAGATACACTACCACTAATGGCGGCATAAATGATGCAATCACCTGACCAATGTGCATTGTGCTTGTCCTTATGGTGATCACCGATGTCGGCTTGTGCTCCGTTTACTGTCGATTCTCCTAATCCATTAATCTGTTGCGTCTCAATGATACGATCCGTGAGCCACACAAACACAAGGCATCCAATAAAATTGTCTTTGTTTGCCAACAGCTTTCTTAGATAAATACCTTCTAATTTAATCACAAAGTGGAACTAAAGGCTCTTTCTCTGCAATTGACACTATCTGGAAGGTTCTAAGATTGCATAAACACGGGGAGCAAATAAAACTTTATTGTTTTGGATCTCATGAAAATAAAGGCATAAAAATTGTAAAGACAATGATCGGGTTTGTGTTTAGTATCAGCCCTTTCTATTTCGATTTACAAGCCATCTGTTCATTTATGATTTATATGTTTGGGACATGTGTGTCATTTCCGTGTACAGAATTCAATTTGTTAGAAAACATTGAGATAATGGATAAATGTCATTGAATGGTGAGATCTAATGAGGCTGAAGCAGGCTGCCTGGAACTTAGATTAATGGCTGTAAATGTTTCTGTAACCAAAGTCCATGGGTGTGGATGAATGGCTGGTACTCGGGGTCAAAGAGCAAGTAAAGCTGTGATTTATAATCGTAATATCAGAAGCTATATTACAGACCTCAAGCACCAGTTAAGAAATAAGTGGAATTTCTCTAATTAACTCTGTCCATAAATAATTTTTCCTTGTTTTTTAATCTGAAATGGGTAGCATTTAGTAGAGACAACAGCCCTTTTAATTAATGCGTAAGGACATTACAAAGGAGTTGGGACTCCGGGAATGAGCCAAAGTTGAGAGTCACTGTCTCTAGTGTAGACTCTTCATGTATTACTTGGTCAGTCACATGAATAGCTGAGATGTTAGCCAATAGATCTATCTAATGAAATTTATGCTTCCCATGGTGGGGATCGATAGATTGACATCTCCTGGATAAAATGGTTGACAAACCAATGACTTTACTCCAATACAATGGACTAGGTTTAAAGTTTTCTGCAATCAGCTTTATTATAATACATGGCAAAAGAAATCCTCGTACCCTCTGGCCTAAGTATTAGTATCTTTCCTCACATATTCACAAATCTCTTGTGGTACCGAATTCAATGGGTCAGACTTTGCAAACACTAAGCACAGACAACTTCATTATCTCTGTATGAATTGCAAGAGCTATATACTGTTGTGACCAAAAGTTTCACATTTTGTTGTTCACAAAGTTTGCAGCAAAGAAGCTACTTCTCTCCCAAGAAAAAAATATCAAGGAAAGACTGACATTCTGTCAGAAGTACAAGGATTAAACTGCAGAGGACTGGAAGAATGGTTGTCTGGTGAAGAAAAGATGAGTGCTAACATGAGTCCTGTTTCATGTCAACAGGAAAGTATCCTAAGAAGACCATTCATGTGTGGAGTTACTTTTCATCCAAAGAGGGGGGCTCACTCATAATTTTGGCTAAGACACTGACATGAATACAGAATGGTATCTAACCATCCTCCAGGAGCAACTTCTCCCAATGTTCTAGTAGCAATCTAGTGTTGAACAATGCGTTTCCAGCATGACGGAGACCACGTCACAAAGCGAAAGTGATAACGAAGTGTCTCAGGGAAGAAAATATTGACATTTTGGGTCAACGGCCAGGAAAATCTCCAGATCTCAATCCCGTTGAGAACCCATGGTCAATTCTCAAAAAGCAGATGGACAAACAAAAGCCACGGAAATTGTGATAAACTCCAACACACTAGGCAAGAATGGGTTGTCATCAGTCGGGATTTGGCCCAGAAACTGATATCCAGCTAACAGAGCAAAGGGCAGACGTCTTGAAAAATAAGGGACAACACTGTAAATATTGAGCATTTGAATTAATTTTGATGTATTTGTTAATAAAAGTTTAAAAACTTATGATATTTTTATAATTTTATGTCAGTGACCATAGAAACATTAGAAACATCTGACTAAAAGAGCTTAAAACACTGAAGCAGCAAACTTTGTGAAAACCAAAATTTATATCAGTCTCAAATTGTTCGGCCACAAGTGTAGTCCATTTATGAACCCAGCAGCCCCACCAGGGCGTAATGCTAACTTTACTTCAAAACTTCTACTGGATGGAATGGAAATGGTAGACCCAAGCCATCCTTTCCCACTGTTCTCATAAAATCCTGGTATTTCAGTCTCCCAGGAGATTTGTACCTCATGGAGTAACGAAGGTCCTCTGCAGTAATTCTCACAATATGTATATATATGGATAGGGCAGAGCAAGATCTTATATCTCACTCTGCTCCTATTAATAAATTAGCATACGTAATAAAACTTTAACCTCAAAAATAACTTTCAAAACATCATTTTCCCTCTATTTTATGTTCTTCAATCCTTGGGGAGTCACCCTCCGCAGACATAAATAGCACAACTGATATAACGAGTGTTCTCAGATGCAGTCACTCCGGAAAACTTTCCTTTTCCTACAATATTTATTTCAGATTTTTTTCCATAGCCGGCCAATGTTTTATAGCACAAACAAATCAATAGGGCGTCCTGAAACTAAATATATTGCGCTTATACTGAAAGTTACAGTTAGGTTGAATAAAGACATAAGCCCATTGAGTTCAAGTAAGTTCAGTCATACCTTCTCTATCGCTAGATTATTTAGAACTCACAATGTGATTTATTGTGATAAAATCTAACCAGCCCTTTTTTTAATGCTGATATGATATCTGCTATTACTACCTCTTGTGGTCGGGTATTCCACAGTCTGACTGCTCTAACTGTCAAGAACCCTTTCCTATCTAGCAGTAAGAATCACCTTTCCTCCACTCATAACGAATGTCCTGTGGTCGTTTGTCATTTTCCAAATCTTACCAAACGTAAAATTGGTTAAAAAGCACCAAACCAAAATCATTTGTGGCAATATTACAATGGCCAGAAAATGTTATTGAAAAGAGCCCGTCAGTGTCTCAGCTGTATTTAAAAAATAGGCTGAACATGTTTAATACCTAAACACCAGACTTAGACAAGTCACAAGGCCTATTTTCCTGAGAGGTGTTGACAGCTCGCGAGTCGCGACAGATCTTTTGGAAGGCTGTGACATCTCTTTTTCCAGAAGCCTCATGGATATTTTGAAAAACTTGTAAAGTGTAGAGAAACTAATTGAATACATTAATCTTGCCAGACATAACCACATTAAAAATAAATAAAAATTGAAATCTGGCACCAAACAGCAAATGCCTGAAGTAGACAAAGTATTATAGAATGAGAAAGACTGTCAGATCCCCAAGGCCTCACTTTATGAGTTGCTTATTAGCTAGGACTAGTCCAGTAGATCATCACTTTCCCCAGGCTAGTCAAGCTTCAGATCATGTAATAATGCCACTCTTGGTGTTTTTGACATCTTCATCAATCGCATTGTCATTGTTCGTGCTGGAAATCTTGTGTAGGCGTGAGACACCCGATCCTGAAAGATGCCAGGGACAATAAACAAGACGTTGATCACACCAAATGGGGCGTTATTACAGGAACTGAGGCTAGGCTAGCTTGGGAAAAGCAAGAAAACAGCCGCACTCTCTCAGGTTATAACTTGCAAAAAATGGTGTATTTATTCACATGTGTTTGACATTCAAATATATATACACACACAGCAGGATAAGAGATAGAGTAACGTTTCGATCCTATTCCGGGTCTTTCTCAAACTGAGTTACTGATATTGAGTGAAAATTTGAAATTTGGTCCCAAAGAGGGCTCCTCTTGGCGTGGCGCTGAGGTATCCCTTCCTGGCACACACTCCCAGGAAGCAGGATACCCCTTGATTTCCTTGAATTCCTTGATTTCCTTGAATCTACAGCTTGGGAAAAGCAACACCCTATAGGACTGGTGTTAGCTAATTAGCATATGAAATGTGACAAATTGAAATTTGATATTGTTCTGGTATAAATGGTTATCAAGGACTTTGTAAGAATCCAGGAATTGGCCTATGTCAACTGTTCAGGTGACTTGGCGGACCACACAGATTATCTTTAAGGCCTTATTCCCATACACATTAGACTTATGTCGGCTAAACCTACCAATGTTAACGGGTTTGGGTGATGGTCTAATGTGTATGGGGAAGTTGGCCCTCTGATGGTTTAGGCAAATGTCAATCAGATATGTCAGATTTCAGACTGCTGATTGCATTGTTCTACTGGAGAGTAGCCGGTGGCCAACGTGTCAGGTGGCAGCTTTCTCATAGAGAACACAGGAGCACTCGGTTGAACAATGGCTCCTGTGTATGGGAGAATTGGCTGAGGTCACTTTCACCAAAGCATCATTCGGTCTACAGTCATTTAAAGGGAATCTGTCAGCAGGTTTCTGCTACCTCATCTGAGAGCAGCATGATGTAGGAAGAGAGACCCTGATTCTAACAGTGTATCAGTTAATTTACTGGGTGCAGTAGTTGTGACAAAGAGTTTTTAAATATAACATGTAGCAGAGCTCAGAAAGCTGCTTCTCCCACATCACAGCTTTGGGTGTACACTGTCTATTGACAGTAAGCTACTTATCAGAGGAAGGGTTTGGTCAGGCCAGGGCTTCTGTGAGCTGTAGTCCAGGCAGTGATAATCTCCTGGTGGTTATCCAGTCATTGTATAGAAACAACAGCACACAGTCTAATAAGTGAGAAATCCCTGCAATCTATATAACAATGAAGGTGGCTCACACCACTCCAATTGTGGACATTTGTAGAGGGTATGGAGAGCCCACCAGAACCGGGGTACCCGGGCCAGGTCCAACGGTTCTTTGGGGGTTGTCACGACAGCAGTGACCCGGTCAATGGCCCTGGGTGTCCAATAAAATTGAAATGAAGGGAGAATAAAGTTTATAGGGGATTAGTTTGTGACGCCACCTGTGGTGTTCGGCAATAACAAAATGGCCGACGCTGTAGTTCAGGTCCACTGGGGCAGGTGGTGATGCAGCTGGGATGCTACTGCTCTCCACGGGTAGAGCTAGGCCCCAGGGTAGTTAAGGTGTTAAAGTGTATGATGGACTGTTGTAGTGCAGGACAGATGACGCACTAAATACACTACTGTTCCAAAGTTTAGGGTCACTTAGAAATTTCCTTATTTTTGAAAGAAAAGCACAGTTTTTTTCCAGTGAAGCTGACATTAAATGATTCAGAACTACACTCTATACATTGTTAATGTGGTAAATGACTATTCTAGCTCCAAACGTCTGGTTTGTAATGCAATATCTTTATAAGTGTATAGAGGCCCATTTCCAACAACCATCACTCCAGTGTTCTTATGGTACTTTGTGTTTGCTAACTGTGTAAGAAGGCTAATAGATGGTTAGAATACCATTGAAAACCCTTGTGCTAGTATGTTAGCACAGCTGAAAACAGTTTGGCTGATTAGAAAACCTATAAACCTGACCTTCCTTTGAGCTAGTTGAGAATCTGGAGCATTACATTTGTTGGTTCCATTAAACTCTCAAAATGGACAGAAAAAAAGAACTTTCATGTGAAACTCGACAGTCTATTCTTGTTCTAAGAAATGAAGGCTATTCCATGCGAGAAATTGCCAAGAAACTGAAGATTTTCCTACAACGATGTGTACTACTCCCTTCAGAGGAGAGCACAAACTGGCTCTAAACAGAGTAGAAAGAGAAGTGGGAGGCCTCGCTGCACAATTGAGCAACTAGACAAGTACATTAGAGTCTGTAGTTTGAGAAATGGACGCCTCACAGGTCCTCAACTGGCAGCTTCATTAAATAGTACACGCAAAACGCCAGTGTCAACGTCTACGGTGAAGAGGCGACTCTGGGATGCTGGCCTTCAGGGCAGAGTGGCAAAGAAAATGCCATATCTGAGACTGGCTAATAAGCTAATGAAAGGAAAATATTAATATGGGCAAAAGAGCACAGACATTGGACAGAGGAAGATAGGAAAAAAGTGTTATGGACAGACGAATCCAAGTTTGAGGTGTTTGGATCACACAGAAGAACATTTGTGAGATGCAGAACAACTGAAAAGATGCTGGAAGAGGGCCTGACACCATCTGTCAAGCATGGTGGAGGTAATGTGATGGTCTGGGATTGCTTTGGTGCTGTAAAGTGGAAGATTTGTAAAATTTAAAATGGATTTTGAAAAAGGAAGGCTTTCACTCTATTTTGCAATGCCATACCCTGTGGACAGCGCTTGATTTGAACCAATTTCATCCTACAACAGGACAATTACCTAAATCACACCTACAAATTATGCAAGAATTAGGGAATAAGCAGGCAGCTGGTATTCTATCTGTAATGGAGTGGCCAAAATCTCAACACCATTGAGCTTTTGTGGGAGCAGCTTGACCGCACAGTACGTAAAAAGTGCCCATCAAGCCAAACCAACTTGTGAGAGGGGCTTCTGAAAGCATGGGGTGAAATTTCTCCAGATTACCTCAGCAAATTAACTGCTAGAATGCCAAAGGTCTGCAATGCTGTAATTGCTGTAAAGGGAACATTCTTTGACAAAAGCAAAGTTTGAAAGAGAAAATTATTATTTCAAATAAAAATCTTTTTTTTGAGCCTTGTCAATGTCTGGACTAGATTTTCAATTCATTTGGCAACTCATTTGATTAATAAAAGTATGAGTTTTCATGGAAAACACTAAATTGTCTGGGTGACCCTAAACTTTGGAACCGTAGTGTAATTCTGAGGACACAGCAGGGTGCAGACTTCACACTTTATTCACAGTTTGTTGGTTACATCTCCAGCTGGGTGCTGTGTTCTCTGGGTCTTTGGTCAAGCCAGCTCTCAGGTAATTTGGGGTTCACTTTCCCGAGACTCCCTTTCTCATGTTCCTTCCCTGGCCATCTCTCTGCACTGGCTCTCGCCCTCCTGCCCTGCACCTCACATGCAGTGTTCCAAGCCAGCAGCCTCGGGTCCTGTCGGGCATTGTCCTCTTGGTCCCATTGACCCTGTATGGCTGCCTTTCCAGCGAATGTGTGTGGATGTGGCTGTGGCACTCAGATACCACAGCCTCCGGTTTGCTAGCTAAGTCTTGCAGTTTCTCCACTAGTCTGGGGGCCGATCCCCCCCACTGCGACCTGGTCCTTCCACCCGACTACGGTCGGCAAGGATTCGGTCACCCCTGGTGGATTCCTCACTTCCCTGGCCCCTAGGACCCCTTCCTTCTCTCTCAGGAGCGTCTTCCTTCATGTCTGTTCTGATCAACTCCTCCCCACTCACTGACTAACTTTCCCTCCAACTGTCACCACTCCCCACCAGAGATGGGGCCCCTAGCCTGGAGCAGTGTGGTGCCGGATGCACATGTGCGAGTCCTGGGTAGTGCCCCTCCTTACCCAAGAGCTAAATACCACACCTCTGGCTGAGGTGCAGTACCTCTATGGCGAATGGACCCTCAGGGGTGACACAGGCACTCAGGCCCAAATATAGATGCACAGCTCAAAAAGTCCCAAGAAGTCCACTTGGGAAAAAACCTCAATAAAGAAGGAGACAAAATCCAAAAGATTACACAGCAAATACTTGCTAACAGATTCCCTTTAGTGTGTATGACCAGCTTTTGGCTGACCATACACATTAAATAGCTGTAGGTGTGAATGTGATTTCAATGAGGAGAAGCGAATAAGTTTCTGTCAGACACTTGTGTTGGAGGTTTATCTCTCTTGAGGGTCCAAAGATTGTGCAATTCACCATGTCTAACGTTTTTTTTTTCCTGACAACCTCTGTCTTCTGAGAAAAGCCCTAATATACAGTGTATAGTTGTTGCCTATCTCTGAACTTAGTAGCTTTGGTCATCGTATGACCAGATTTATATAAAAAATACAATCCAAAAATTAGGTGCTGCCAGGGTCTAAACAATTCTGATAATCCAGGACTTAACTTCAGCTCACATTTCCTGATTTTCGCCCTGTTCCACCGCTTGTCTTCAGGTATGCAAGATGTGATCTGCCATTAAGTGGAAAGAAAATGTCCAACTGCATCGAAAATGTCCAACTGTACCTGCTTTCAAATAATACCATATCCGTAAAAAAGGTGACAAATACAAATTACAGAAACTTTCACATAGAACACAATTTCATAAAATTTTCTCTAAATGCAAGTGCTGCCAACAACTGACACGAGTGAAAACATGAATAATGAATTCCAGAAAGTGGCCACAGGAAAACAATTGTGCAGCTAAACATAAGTAAAATAAGCCAAGCAATTATCACTGGTTCCTGTGCAAATCTTTTTCTAGTAAGTCATTTGTAAGAAAAAGCTTAATAGCTAATGGGAATGAGAGTGTAAATGGCTAAACGTTTTCAATGGTTTTATAAGAAGCAAGCAAACCTCTCTGGAGCAGAGCGCCAACAATGAAAATACTGCAGAAATCCAGATATAAAACTCATTGTACCCATTATGTCTAACTAAAATAGGATGATATAAGACCAATATCAAAGTGAACATAAACCATAAATAACCAAGAAAGTATATAAAAATATATAATTTTATTGAAAATAAAAATCACAAAAAAGGAAAAAACAACAAATAATACTACAACATGTAACACAGAATTTTTTGAATGAGGAGACCAGATCCATATGATATATAAAGATACTAAAAAAGTGTATGCTAAAACATATAGCCCTCCAAAGTGCAACAAAATGAGACCAAGTAGATGACCCAAAAAGATAAGTCATCCGTCTCAATAAAGTGCAAATGCATCTATCATAAGTCGTCTAACCTAGACAAAATAGGAGTGACTCTCCTTGAAAAAGCCACTTTGGCGAAACGTACGTTGGAGTCGGAGTCCTTGAGGGTCACAGATCATCTCCACACTGGTACTAGTATTTTTCCAGAGTTTTATGTACTTATTTTGTCTAGATTAGACGACTTATGATAGATGCATTTGCACTTTACTGAGACGGATGACTTATCTTTTTGGGTCATCTACTTGGTCTCATTTTGTTGCACTTTGGAGGGCTATATGTTTTAGCATACACTTTTTTAGTATCTTTATATATTATATGGATCTGGTCTCCTCATTCAAAAAATTCTGTGTTACATGTTGTAGTATTATTTGTTGTTTTTTCCTTTTTTGTGATTTTTATTTTCAATAAAATTATATATTTTTATATACTTTCTTGGTTATTTATGGTTTATGTTCACTTTGATATTGGTCTTATATTTGCTGCTGGACATTAATTCACTAGGGTGAATTGCGTTGTTTATTAAAATAGGATGATATAGCATGCACTATGGTATGTTGGTCTAAGGGGGACTGCTTCTCTTTGGAGAGAGTGTCAAGCTGGCGTAAAGAGGCTTACAGGCCATGAGATGCTCCTCTAGGAAATTAAATATGAAAATATCCTCTTCAGAGAGGAAAAGAACGTGAACTCTATTGCAACCTAATGAGGGTAACAATCCTAAAAGTCAATATTGAACACTGCATCACCTACAAGTTTCTTTATGCCAGCTTTGACACTCTCCACAAGGAGAAACCTTCCCCCTTAGACACCCAGTCAGAAACCTGTTCCTCAGCCAGATCAGACCTTCTCCTGATGAGGAGCACATGACCCAAAACACATGGCTGAATATGGAGTATCTTGTTTGGCTTTTAGCATGTCAAGTGGCAAGGCTTGTTATAAGGTTATTATTGACTTTTTGCATTGCTACATCCAATCGGTGGCACTAGGGTTGTAGTCCTCTTCTTCTCTGAAGAGGATATTTCCATGGTTCTTACACTGAAATCAATGGGTGTCCAATATTCAGGGCCCATAGATTGCTCCCAGGCACTTGTAGTACAGAAACCTACAACATATTGGGTGTCCAGGAACAATAGGTTGAACTTGATGGACTACCTCCAATCGTAAAATCCATGAAACTATGTGCAGGGAAAGGTTCTAGGAGATCTGCGGTGCATAGCTAGCAATGGGGTACAATGAACAGACTGTGGCGATGTAAGAAGTTCGACCCTTCACGATCAATAAGTGATTCTATATTCTTGCAATAAGTTATCACAAAAACCTCCTATTTGTCACATATAAAAAATATTAAAATCTCGCAAAGGATTTGAAAATGATGAAAATAAGAAATATGGAAGGGACATGATAAGGTGTGAATTCCCATTGTTCTCCAGAAACTATCTTTGATACTGACATTGGATTCTATGCTAATTGACGGTGATGATCAGGCAAGCATTGAATGTGGCCATATTAGCAGCATGTGAATACAATCTGCACTGGAAATGCCACCATTGGGCCACAGGTTGAGTGGAGCATCATGGCATGTGGAGGCCCACGTGGCGGCCATGTTAGTCCTCCTCTAAAGCCTTGCCTTCAGCTCTATACTGTACTGTATTAGTAGTCAAGAGAGTCAGGTTCTAGTAGCGTCACAAGACGAAAAAAAAAAGGAAACATATTTTTTCATGTTCTCTTTAATTAAAATAAATATATAGTAAAAATTTAAATAAACCGCTTCACAGTTAGAATGAATGAAATGATAAAATGAAATATTTTGTGTTGCCATTACCTTAAATGTTTGTTTTAACAAAATCTAAAATGTTATCAAACTTATGATAAAGGACAAAAAAAATGTATGTAACCCAAAATGGTATCAATAAAAATGTCAGCTGCTGCGGCGCTGCCCAAAAGTCCCTCTGTAGAACAGCGGACAGGCAGGGGGTTTAATGGGTACGTAGGGCTTATTTTGTTACTTTCAGGCACTATCTACTATTTATTTAACATTTTTTTTAATGCAACAGCAAAATATTAAACCTTTACAAGATATTATTATTATTTATTCTAGCTCCATTTTTTCCATGGTGCTTAACATGTGAAAAGGGGTTTATAGAACCAAAAACAAGTACAATAATCTTGAACAAAATGAGTCACCGACCGGTAGAGGAGGAGAGAGGACCCTGCCCACGACGGCTCACAGTCTACAGGGTTATTTATAACACATATTATATGGATCTCATATATAATGTAACGTTTCTGCAAATGTTTATTAAAAAGTGGTCAAATGCTACTGAACCAGTCGGTGATATTAATTTTCCGTGCTGGGATACACCAATAGAACATATCGGAAAGTCTAACTTTTTTCCAAACAGAACATGGAAACGATCGCAGTAAACATCTTTACCACTAGGTGGCCTTTTTAGCATCAACAATTGTTCGCACCATATGACATATTATTATAGAATTTTGCCTGAACAGCAAAACTTGTGGTTACAAAAGGTATTACGAGTAAAATGTATCAGTACTTTTACTATAAAACATGGTAATCACGATGCAGGATCCTAAATTGTTCGAAGAAAATGGTAAACGCTGGATTTTCTAACACTAACATCTTAATGTAAAAGTTTTATAATATACCTGGAGTGGTTTCTTATTGTGTTCAAACAATCCCAAAGCTTTTAAAAGCTAAACGCTGCTTTCCCTGTTCAATCTGCAACCGGGAAAAAGATAGCGGGACACAGCGTGCGCAAATGTGATGAGATTATTTTCCTGGGAAATGCAAAATGAAAACCTGAAACAGCAGGCCTGACCTACTGAATATCTTTGTAGTGGAACATTCGTAATAACGTTTTTATTCTTAATTTCATACACCATAAAGCAGAAATGCTGGTGGGAAATGAAATAAGGTGACGAACACACAATGACTGTGGAGTGAAGTAATTATTACGTGCAAGGCCTTCCTAGTGGACCTGGTATTAAATCTCGATTTCGGCATCCACATATTCATTGCCATACGGTGTGCCGATACTCCTGCTGTAAGAGCTGGGATCCTGGGGGCACAATTCTGCTTCTATGGCCAGATTCACACATCTGAGAGAGTAGCTTCCATTTCTTTCTCATCTCTTGCTTTCACGGAACCAGATAGGCCGTCTGCACCTTTCTTATCCATTGACTCTTAATGCATCTGTTCGAAACGGAAGAAACTCGGATGGAAAACTGAAGTGCCAAGTCTGTCATCAGTGTGCCATTTGTGTTACACACATACCCATAGAGGTTAATGGCCTTCCAAATGGATTAGAACAGGATTTGCTCTGGGTCTCACGGACTGGAGACATGGACATGTGTCTGTATATGAATCAATAAGACTTTGAGCCCGAAAAAAAAGGACAGCACTGGGACAGGTCACACAGATACATGAATGTATCCTAAAGGAAGAATACTGCAAGCTAGTCAGTGATCTGTAATGCTGACTCATAAATTTAGGAAATTGAGGCTGGCAATCAATGAAAGGGAACCTGTCAAGTGAAAAAGCACTATTGATCTGCAGATAAGGGGTTAACCTGCAGGTTAATAGTGTTCTGAAGCCGTGCAGCTGCCACACTGAAAGCCAAGGTACTGGGAGGAAATGAACTTTATTCCTCCAGGCAGCCTCCTGCTTTCAGTCATAGAGGCATCGCCACAGTCACAGCTTTGTACAAAGTGATTGGTGGCTGTAACCGCACCCCCAAAACTGACTGACAGCTGGCTCTGTACTGATGTACTGTGGAGCTGGCTGTCAGCCACTGCCAGAAGCGTGGTTTCAGCCGCCGCTCTCTATGTACTGAGCAGTGACTAAGGCCACGACTCTATGACTGTTAAATAATAACGTTTTATTCCACTCAGAAGTTGGGCTTTCAGTGTGGCATCCGCACAGCATCAGAACTCTATCAACCTGCAGAATAACCCCATATCTACAAGGTAAAAGCGTTTTTTTAAGTTCTAAATGCACTGACTTTGAAGGGAATCTATTAATTAATAATAATAATATTAAATTACTTAATTAAAGTAATTATCTATTAATATGGGCATACAGGTAATATAAATGTTATGCTAGTCATACCTGTATGCCTCATATTAATGGTCTTGTTGCTGAGAAAAGTTATATTGTGTCTTTATGCTAATGATTTCTTGCCTGTGCAGGGATGTAGTGGGGAGAGCATATTATCAGGACTGGAGGTCACAGTGAGTAGCTGACGCCTGCGCTGAAGATCCCTGAATGCAGTGCCCATAGAAGGGAGGAAGAGGTATGTATTTCTGAGGGAGTGCAGGCGTGGAATTTCAGGGCCATAACTGATGCTGATGGTAGGGGGTAAGTATTACAACAAGGAGAGGAGGCAGGGATTTCTTCCAGGCATCACACGTCCCGGAGCCTGGAAGAAATCATTAACAAAGAAAGAATGTAACATTTCTTAGCATCAAGACCATTAATATGAGGCAGACAGGTAGGACTACTGTAACATCTCTATTACCTGTATGCCCATATTAATAGGCCATATACTGTACATGCTGGGGTGAAAAATTCACTTTAAAGGATTGTTCCATGGGAAAGGTGATAACATGCTGATCGCTTGCAGCGGTACAATGAATCCTGAGAACAAGGCTCTACAATGTGTCATTGGAATGGAGGTGGTCTACATGCTTTTCAATGGTGCATATTCCTTGTCTGTCAGAGATAGCGATCAGCAAGTTATATCACCTATCCAGTGGATAAATAACAACTTGCTAAAGTGGGAATAACAAAAAATCAAACAGGAACCTGAAACTGCTCTTAGAGTCTATAGGTCAGAGGTGTATATATAGTATTGAATACTCCATAGGAAAAATAAAGCTTTAGTTGCTTTCTGGTGCTACTTTACACCACCCTACTACTAAACACTCAGGACCGGAGTTCCTAGTGCCCTGATCCTACTTTCATGAATTAGGTACATTTTTCACTTTCTAGCTTGCTATCATTGCAGCTCATGTGCAGATTACATCCTTTGTGTTTACAGTTGCCACACTGACCTATGTGTCGCCTTGGTTACAGACTACAAATAAACCCTGTGTAGTCTGACACACCACCATTAGACGCACTGCCATCTGTCCCCTTCTTACTGCTGACACATATTTAATAACAAGAAGAACATATTGTATTTGAGACACTGGAAACCTTCACACAAAAATAATAGTAAAGAGCTAAAATGCAGCCACCAATTGTACAGTGTGAAAGCGACGCTTTCCGTGGTGCCAAGTCAGGTAAGAAAAAACAGAAATCAGAAATCCATAATGATCTTGTAAGTATGTCAGTGTCTTTTGGTACACGTCCTTAAAAAAGGTAAAGACAGTCTTGCGTTTAGCTGCCAAGGTCGGCTGCCAAATTGACTCGTGTCAAAATGATGGCATTATAATGAACACAGTCTCAAACTAATAAGCGGCTTATTGTAATAAGTGACACTAAAGAGCAGATAAAACCCTCCTGCAATATATGAATCCAGTATTTTCCACCTAAAACATAATTCTTTATTGACGTACCCATATCAGGGCTTGATTTTTGAGTTGTACTTTTGAATAACACCATTCACATTACCACATAATTACTGAAGAATGGGAAAACAAATATTCCAAGTGAGATGAGATGGTGAATAAACTCCATGGTTTGGGGGTTTCGTTTTTACAGCATTCATAGAGCAGTAAAAATGACTTTGTAACATAATTCTCCAGATCAGTATGAGTATAACAAAACCAAATTTATCATTTCTATTATTTTAGTGATTAAAAAATTTTGAGCTTTGTAAAAAAAAATGAGTTTGTGTCACCATTTTCTAAAACCCATAGCTTTTAAATTTTTATTTTGATGCTGTTTGAGGGCTTGTTTTTTTTACGTGGCGAGCTGTAGGTTTTAGTGATATAACTTTGTGGTAAAAACAATCCTTTGGTCACTGGTTATTGCATTCTTGGGGACAGTATGGCAATGCTAAAAACAAATTCTGGCTTTCAGATTTTTTGCTTTTAAAGTATGGGTTAAATAATTTTATACTTTGATAGATTGGACTTCTATGGATGCAACAGTGCCAAATATGTTTCTTTTTATTTTTTACATTTAATTTTTCAGTTGCTGCTGTAAAATACAGATGCCAGCCGTATAACACAGCCAGGGCTTGCCCATTACGGGGCAGGCTGACTGAGTTGTACATGTCCGTTATGATGCCCAAATGGGTTACTCTATAAGGCAATATGGCCATATTAATTTTTGACACATATGCCCTATGTATTGACTTGGTTCTAATATTATTCTCAGTTAATTCTAGCACATTCTTTTCTCTGGACAAGAGTTGAGAGGTCCTAGTAGAGAACTCAAATGGTCTTTTTGGGAAGGCATAGCAGACAGGGCATGTGTTCTGGGTGCTAGGTGTTTGAGGGAGGTACTGAACAGTGGCAGTGAACTGAATCTTCGGTCTTGGTGTAGGAATGCCTAGCTTTGATGGCTTCTTCAGAATTATGACCAGTTGACCTCTATATTGATTTTATCTGCTTTTTTGTCCTTTCAGTAGAAAAGTAGACATTGAAAATTGGTCCACAAGCTCACTAACCACAAACCATATTACCAAGGCCTCACAAATAGAGAATGTTGCTGTGTTACAGAGATAGAGCTCATACAGACATCCGTATATTCGGTCCACATGCTAGTGAACAAAACATTGGATCACACTCAGACCAATGTTATTCTATGGGACCGTGCACATGTCCTATTTCCTCGGACTGAGTCCATCTGAGGAAAAAAATCACAGTATGCATGATTTACATCCATAAAATAGATCTTACTTGGCTATGCAAGTCAATGGGTCAGTCATAAAAATTGGATGACATCTGAATACGGTCCAATCTTTACGGACTGACTGAAAGGAGAAGATGGAGACTTTTTTTATCTTCTCCACATTTAAGAAAATTGGATCACACTGTGATCGAACTCTGATCAGAGTGTGATTAGCATAATTGGCCAATGAGAAGAGAGAAAATACTGTCACATCTCCCTAAACTTAGAAAGACTCATTTTTAATCATCCAGAATGCATTGATTTTTTTTGTACTAAAATAACTGACCGATTACCACCCGTGTGTTGGATAAGGTTTTCACTGGTTTGATCAGTGTCTCAGTTTTCACAATCAGAGTTTCATCAGTTTTCCTCATATGAAAAAAAGACTAATGGAGGTTTCTCAAGCTCCTCCCATCAAGCAGTCAACGAAAATTGGACAGCACACACATAGCATCCGAATACTGTCTGATTTCTTTCACAGAGCCACAGGCTTGCTTTGGGGAGTTTGATCTGTGACTCAGATCAGTATGACTTGGATCAATATCCGACATGTTTCCGTACTTTGGTGCAGATCTCTTAATCAGCAAAAATACTCACACATATGAACAGCTCTGTAGACTATAACAGGACTAGATTCCCCATCCACCATATATCACTCAAGCTCCTGGAGTCTAGAGATTAATATTTTTGCATACTAACATGACAGGCAGAATGCAAATATCCACCAACGCACAATCCCTAGCCATATCTTCTCTGGATATGGTCTACAAAAAGAGGTCAACTGTCCAGAAATCCTTGAACAGTTCCTTAAAGTCGGAGTGCTGTCAGTAGACAAAATTTGATGCGCCCGTGATTCTTTTGGCAACTCAAACAACTGACATGAAATTGTAATTAGTTTTTTTTGCGATAAATAATTAATAACAATAAATATGTAAGTAATTGTTGAGGCACTAATCCTTGCTGTGTTATTAATTATTACTGATGGGTTATGGGACAACGAACAAGAATATTACTAAATCATTTTAATTGCAACTACTAATGCCTGACCTGTATGTATATTTTTAACAGGCGACTATTTCTTAATGAAAATCGAGGGCTGTATAGAATTAAATAAATTAGACATGTGACTGACTACCTGTTGTGAAACTCCCTGAATGCCTAGATAGATAAATGAATAGATTAGTGTCCCCATCAAACAAAGGTACACATTGTCGTGGTGTGTGGGGCACACATGAATTCACCAATTTGTGTGCTACATACCTACATTTTATAAGTATAGTCTATATGGGAAGGGTCATATTTGGTGTTCATGCTACCCTAGGCAGTTTAAGTAGTCACACCCCTTACTGGCAAGTCAGGCTAGAAGCAGTCATACCCCTTAGACAGCAGCCATCAGCAGGCTGTGGACCCTACAGGCACCAAAGGCAGTAGCACTATTATACATTTAAATAGTGGTTTAACTTTGAAGATATCTTACATGTTTTAGGCCTGTTCTGCTAATCAGGGCAAAAGACGAGGTTTAATTACTGTTGTCACTTTAATAAGCTATAATACTCTGTTAGTGACATCTAATGTGGTAATAGCATCATCTGGTGATGTAGAACTGTATTACAAGTTGTTTTTCTGTAAAATTGTCAATTGCATTGTGGTAGAAACCAATACATTCTGGGTAAGAAGGTCCTGGTGAAGCAGTCATTTTGTAAGAAGCAGTCTAGCAGAAGAGTTGTGTAAAACTTTCTTCTTCATTATGTTACTAAAACTCCATTATCCTGGATAAAGTATATATGGTAAGGGAACTATTTCTGTTCTGTGGTATTGTGTATTCAGAACTGTTGTTAAATCAGGCGGTGATTGTTACTAGGTCATGTATTCACATGTACACCGTGTTCCAAATTATTATGCAAATTGGATTTAAGTATCATAAAGATTTAATTGTTTTGTTTTTCAAATAAACTCTTGGATGGTATTGTATCGCAGGGCTCAATGGATCACTGAAATCAATCTTAAACACATATGATAACTAGTTTTCCAGGTGATTCTAATTGAAGAAAAACTACTTAAAAATGATGTTTCACATTATTCAGCAGGCCACAGTTTTCATGTAACATGGGAAAGAAAAAGGATCTCTCTGCCGCCGAAAAGCATCAAATAGTGCAATGCCTTGGTCAAGGGATGAAAACATTAGATATTTCCCAAAAACTTAAGCGTGATCATCATCCTGTTAAGAGATTTTTGGCTGAATCTGAGCACAGATGTGTTCATGCTGATAAAGGCATAATGAAGAAGGTTTCTGCCAGGCAAGTTCATCGGATTAAGAGAGCAGCTGCTAAAAAGCCATTACAAACCAGCAAACAGATATTTGAAGCTGCTGGTGCCTCTGGAGTCCTTCGAACTGCAAGGTGTAGGATGCTTGAAAGGCTTGCTGTGGTGCATAAACCTACTATTCGGCCAGTCCTAAACAGTGTTCACAAGCAGAAACGGTTGCAGTTGGCCCAGACATACAGACTCATTTTTAAACAGTCTTGTTTACTGATGAGTGTCGAGCAACCCTGGATGGTCCAGATGGATGGAGTAGTGGATGGTTGGTGGATGGCCACCATGTCCCAACAAGGCTGCAACGTCAGCAAGGAGGTGGAGGAATCATGTTTTGGGCCAGAATCATGGGGAAACAGCTGGTAGGACCTTTTAAGATTCCTGAAGGTGTGAAATTGAGTTAGAGTTTCTGATTGACAACTTTCTTCCATGGTATAAAAAGCAGAAATGTGCCTTCAGGAGCAAAATCATCTTCATGCATGACAATGCACCATCTCATGCTGCAAAGAATACCTTTAAGTCATTGGTTGCTATGGGCATAAAAGGAGATAAACTCATGGTGTGGCCACCATCTTCCCCTGACCTCAACCAAATAGACAACCTTTGGAGTATCATCAAGCAAAAGATCTACGAGGGTGGGATGTAGTTCACATCAAAACAGCAGCTCTGGGAGGCTATTCTGACTTCATGCAAAGAAATACAAGCAGAAACTCTCCAAAAACTCACAAGTTCAATGGATGCAAGAATTGTGAAGGTGATATCAAAGAAGGGTTCCTATGTAACTTGGCCTGTTGGGATGTTTTGGAGTTAAATAGCCTTTTTTGTTCAGTGAATGTGACCTCCTAATGCTGCAAATTCCACAAATGAGCATTTTCAGTTCTTTAAAACATATCAAATGTTTAGAAATTCTACTGTGCCTAATAATTTGGAACAGTGCATTTTGAGTTTTTATTCATTTTGGAGATTATACTGTTATCATTGGGAGGTTTCTTCAATAAAATTCGATGTATAATCTAACGGGTGATGACTTTTATTAGACTGACTCATTTGCACCGACCATTTAGGAAAATCCGAGAAACATATAATTTGCATAATAATTTGGAACACGGTGTAGAAGCTCCATCTTGCTGTGGGCTTTCACTGTTAATTGTACCGTATTATGTGATATTCTAAGCTCAATACTTAAATCTGTTATTTGTATTATTTTAGTTTTACCACATTCATGCATTCTGATTCTATACATCCATTTGTTGACCAATAAACAAATTAGACTACAGAGAACGGCCTGCTTAATTTGGAAGAAAGAGAAGGTTTATGCTGTATGTCAGATTACACAGACTGAAAATGTGTAAGAAGACAAACCAAGGCCCTTTAATTCTGAGCAGATTTGGACAGATCTGGGACCTTCCAACCACTCAACAGCTCAAAAGACTTCATAGAAATATGTACGGATGCAGAGAAAGTCATAACTGCAAATGCTGTGCCCTAAATAAGCCTTTCCCTGAATAAATAATTGCCTCACTTTGCACCTTGCACAAAAAATGACTCAACACTGTTCTTTTGTCTTCTCCTATAAAATATTCCCTCCACATCCATACTATGAATGCCACAGTCTGCCCCTGTGAACTACAGGGTGGGCCATTTATATGGATACACCTAAATAAAATGGGAATGGTTGGTGATATCAACTTCCTGTTTGTGGCACATTAGTATATGGGAGGGGGAAAACTTTTCAAGATGGGTGGTGACTGTGGCGGACATTTTGAAGGTGGCCATTTTGGATCCAACGTTATTTTTTTCAATGGGAAAACGGTCATGTGACACATCAAACTTATTGAGAATTTCACAAGAAAAACAATGATGTGCTTGGTTTTAAAGTAATTTTATTCTTTCATGAGTTATTTACAAGTTTATGACCACTTATAAAATGTGTTCAAAGTGCTGCCCATTGTGTTGGATTGTCAATGCAACCCTCTTCTCCCACTCTTGACACACTGGTAGCAACACCGCAGAAGAAATGCTAGCACAGGGTTCCAGTATCTGTTGTTTCAGATATTGCACATAAAGAAAACAACTATACATGTTTGGTTTATCTGTACTCGTAATGACCTGGGAATTCACAGTGCTTGGAATCTTTTTTTCTGTCTTCCAGTAGATTATGTGGCAGAATGAATAGTGTCATTCAAAAGTACGACTGGTCTTGCAAAAAAAAACAAGCCCTCATACAGCTAAATGGCTGGAAAAATAAAACAGTTATGGCTCTTGGAAGAAAGGAAGGAAAATACAAAAAAGAAAACTGGAAAATTATCCGGGGGTGAAGTTGTTAATCCAAAATTGGTAGTGTGTGTTTATTTTGGGTAATCCGGAAAAAGAAGTGGGGGAGGTGGAAAGGGTAATGCATAATTTAAAGGGGGCAGCCTCTACAATTCTGTTGTCATGGTACGCCTTGCCATGACTGGTGGGCTCCCACATATTGGCCAATTTGTGCAATTTTATAAATTTAATCTATGTGGCAGTTTCGCAGCCTAAAAATCCTATGCTCAGTATTTGCATCTTGGTGCATAGTGTGTTGCTACATTCTTTCATAGATCGTTATAAATGCAGCATGCACCAAATGAACATCTTTACAAAGATGTAAACAACTGTACTGCGCTTACTCTGATTGGCCACATGTACATTTTGTATTGTATTAGCAACACTAGCAAATAGTGTAACACACCATAGCTGTATATGTGTAGCCATCTTATAGATTTAAGTAGCCAAAGGGGGTGCAGCTGTAGTAACCATACTGGACCCTGGTGCAGTAAGGGGCCCCTCAGTCACATATTAAGACACTATCATTATACAGTACATTGTGCATGGCTGTTAGGTAGAGATGACAGAATAAATTTGAGTAGAATTGAATTCTACTCGTATTTTACAAAAGTCCACATTCAGTAAGATGCTGATTATTTGCCATTCGCTCTGCATCACCTTTCCATCTTCAGATTGCCTCCGCGCCGGGACTTCCATCTTTGACGAGGGCCCAGGAGGCTTCTACTTAGGTGTGAAAGGTTACAGTTTCAGGACGTTATCCTTCAGGGCTCCTTCAAAGCTGAAAGTCCCGGTCCAGGATGAGTGGTCCAGAGATTTCAGCACAAGCGGCGGTGATCTGAAGATGCAGCAAGAACCGGATGGGTGATGGTGAGGAGTAACCAGGCTGAAAAGGTGAGCAATAAAGTGAGCCCCAATCAAAATTCTATAACAGGATTGACATTTACGATTCTGGTATCTTATTATATTGTATAGAGGGCAGTGGGCCTCTCAGGCACCAGAACCTGGTGTGACTTCTGCCTTTTCAGCCCACAACTTCACTACTGCAATAAATGGAAACAAACATGGATAGATACTGTGTACTTGTCCTTTTCCACCCACCAGAGGACACCTTAAGAACACCGTGTGACATTTGGGAGTATATCACCATCACTCGGGTGCTGCCGTGACTGCCATGTGCTATTTATGGAGCGCTGACTGATGATTACATAAAGACTCAATAGACGTCGTGTAATCAATATGCATGTGGAGGATGCACAGGAACACATCATGTTCTCAAGATAGGCCACTCGTTTATAGGTGAGGACGAGGAGCACAGTAAATCATCAATTGCCAATTTACATCCACACATTCCCAGTGCAGACACATTCATATCTCCCTACACAAGCCATCATTTCCTCTCATTGCTCTTTATATCAGAAATAACAACAATAGCTGAATGTCAAACTACAATATTCCAGGGTTTTATATCACTCCGACTCATCATTCCATGGATTCATACGACCTTGCCATAAAGTAATTCTGACAGCGCGGACTCTATGGAATTCCCTCAGGTTGCCACGTCCCAGGGGCACACTTGTATAACTAGCAGAAAGTAGTTAAACCTCGGAGTGCCACAGGGGCTTATTCCTGAGAAAAGGTTAAAGAGACCTGTTTCATGGTAAACTATTGCCTTTCTAGGTCTAGTTAAAATGAAATCTTTCCCATTTTAAAGAATGTACAGTGGTACATTTCACATGCCGGCTCGCCATAGGTCATGGCAATTACAAGGGTAGAAAACAATTATGGAGTTTTTTTACCCCAGGAAACCTTTCGAGGCCAAGACTAAGGGCAGGTGCAAACGATCGTGTATTCTCTCATCTGAGTGAATCGGGCCAATTCTCCACATTACACTCTGATCAAATTCTGATGAGAGCGAGAACATACACTGTGTGCAGAATTATTAGGCAAGTTGTATTTTGATCACATGATACTTTTTATACATGTTGTCCTACTCCAAGCTGTTCAGGCTTGAGAGTCAACTACCAATTAAGTAAATCAGGTGATGTGCATCTCTGTAATGAGGAGGGGCGTTGTCTAATGACATCAAAATCCTATATAAGGTGTGCTTAATTATTAGGCAACTTCCTTTCCTTTGGCAAAATGGGTCAGAAGAGAGATTTCACAGGCTCTGAAAAGTCCAAAATTGTGAGATGTCTTACAGAGGGATGCAGCAATCTTGAAATTTCCAAACTTTTGAAGCATGATCACCGAACAATCAAGCGTTTCATGGCAAATAGCCAACAGGGTCGCAAGAAGCGTGTTGGGCAAAAAAGGTGCAAAATAAGTGCCCATGAATTGAGGAAAATCAAGCGTGAAGCTGCCAAGATGCCATTTGCCACCAGTTTTGCCATATTTCAGAGCTGCAACATTACTGGAGTAACCAAAAGCACAAGGTGTGCAATACTCAGGGACATGGCCAAGGTAAGGAAGGCTGAAAAATGACCACCTTTGAACAACGAACATAAGATAAAACGTCAAGACTGGGCCAAGAAATATCTTAAGACTGACTTTTCAAAGGTTTTATGGACTGATGAAATGAGAGTGACTCTTGATGGGCCAGATGGATGGGCCAGAGGCTGGATCAGTAAAGGGCAGAGAGCCCCACTCCGACTCAGACGCCAGCAAGGTGGAGGTGGGGTACTGGTATGGGTTGGTATCTTCAAAGATGAACTTGTGGGACCTTTTCGGGTTGAGGATGGAGTGAAGCTCAACTCCCAGACCTACTGCCAGATTCTGAAAGACAACTTCTTCAAGCAGTGGTACAGGAAGAAGTTGGTATCCTTCAAGAAAAACATGATTTTCATGCAGGACAATGCTCCATCACATGCCTCCAACTACTCCACAGTGTGGCTGGCTTGTAAAGGTCTCAAACAAGAAAAAATAATGACATGGCCCCTTGTTCACCTGATCTGAACCTGTGGTCCCTCATAAAATGTGAGATCTACAGGGAGGGGAAACAGTCCACCTCTCGGAACAGTGTCTGGGAGGCTGTGGTGGCTGCTGCACGCAATGTTGATCGTAAACAGATCAAGCAACTAACAGAATCTATGGATGGAAGGTTGCTGAGTGTCATCATAAAGAAAGGTGGCTATATTGGTCACTAATTTTTTGGGGTTTTGTTTTTGCATGTCAGGAATGTTTAGTTCTAAATTTTGTGCAGTTATATTGGTTTACCTGTGGAAAATAAACATGTGAGATGGGAATATATTTGGTTTTTATTAAGTTTCCTAATAATTCTGCACAGTAAGGCTGCCATCACACTAGCAGTATTTGGTCAGTATTTTACATCAGTATTTGTAAGCCAAAACCAGGAGTGGGTGATGAATGCAGAAGTGGTGCATATGTTTCTATGATACTTTTCCTCTAATTGTTTCACTTCTGGTTTTGGCTTGCAAATACTGATGTAATATACTGACCAAATACTGATAGTGTGACGGCAGCCTAATAGTTACCTACACAAACAGATATCCTCCTAAGATAGCCAAATCTAAAAAAAAAACACTCCGCCTTCTACAAATATTAAGCTTTGAGATTTATGAGTCATTTGGGTTGATTGTGAACATAGTTGTTGATCAATAATAAAAATAATCCTCTAAAATACAACGTGCCTAATAATTCTGCACACAGTGTAGTGTGATCAGATTCTCTCAGATGAGGAGAAGATGGAGTAGAAAATGTCTCTATCTTCTCCATTCTGTCAGTCAGTCGAAACTGGACTGCAGTCAGATTTCATCTGAGTGCAGTCTGATGGTTTCCACAGACTCATTGACTTGCATGGTTGAGTAAAATCCGATTTACGGATGCAAATCATACATGCTGTGATTTCTTTCCTCCGACAGACTCGGAGGAAAAAATAGGACATGTCCACAGTCCTAGCATAACATTGGTCTAGGTGTTCGCTGATGTTTTGCTGGATTAGACTTGGACCAAAAATACACTCATCTGCACGAGCCCTAAATAATGTACGAATAGTGTTGGGTGGATCACTTGAAATTCAAATTCCCTAGCTTTTCCGAATTTCTCAAAAAATAGATAAAAGAAAATTTGAAATACTGGAAAGCCAGAAATTGCATGAAAAGCACAGACCAAGAAATATTCAATTTGATTCTATACTGTATGATATATAGTGGGCATTTACTGTATGATGTATAGTGGGCATAATCATTTTACTGAAGTGACTTTGCCACTTTGTACCGTAAAGCTGGATTCCATCTCTTGATTCACCAAACTGCCAGTCCGGCGATAGTGTACTGTGCTCCTCAGGGATCCGCTAATCTATGATCCCAGGGACACTAAGCAGGGGAAGCTAAGGCACTCAGGTCTCCTAACACTGCTGTCCAGAGGTGGGATGTGGAGAGGAAAAATAATGCGACAGAGCTCATTCTTTCAACAGGGAATATACAAGCAGTGTCCCCAGCTGTACAATGTCAGATAATCCACCGGATAGGCAGAGATAGACCATGTGGAGGAAAAGGCTGAGCAGCTGCTCACAATGTCAGGAGACTATTCTATGATGCTTCAACAGTATGTGAAATGGTGCCGGAAAGTCATTTTTTGTGATCATCGCAAATCTAATTGCAAAGTCTTCTCATTCACATAGACATGTGAATTTCAAGAAATTCGACTCAAAGTCGATCCTCCATGGTTAGATCCATATCTCCAGAACCCACTCTGATAGCCCGTACTGATAACCATTCGGATATTTCCAGTCACGTGAGACCTGTTTCTCATCTGCTTTTCTTAGCAGACAAATGAGAAAAATTGAGAGAAGATGAGAAACTTGTTGGCACATAACTGCAAACCCGCAAATCGCATGCTTGTTGTCACCTGACAATCGCTCGAATTGTCCATTACACACTGTTAGTATTCGGGCAAGTTGCACTTCTTGAGGAAAGTGTCCCCTGTGTTCATGCTAATGGACATGGATTATTGGATGCTAGATTGATTCTTTTTTTTTTTCAGCCCTTCTTTTTTCTCATCTCGAATATTTATGACCTATGCAGAATAAATGCATAGTATATGTGGTTCCTACCAATGGCACCTGCTTCTGTCTTGAGAACAGGGTCATGACATGTGCTTCTGTAAGACAGATGGTCGGACTTTTAATACAAATTACTGTGAATTCCAACCACGTTCTCCACTGACAGCAGAGGATAATATATTGGGGCCCCATTCTCGAGATAGATGCAGGACCCAATAGTAGGATCCACGTCTACTACACATGTATGGCATATTCCATACATCTACCATAAATGTATGAGATGGGACTACCCCTTTTAGGAGAAGTTCATTGGAGTACTCCTGAAGGACATACTCTGCCTCCTAGTCCTTTGGCTGTGTCAGCCACGCTAACAGTATATTTCACTCATGACAGTGTGCAGAGAGTGGCAATGAGTGACTAGTAATTTGAATTTCGGAACATAACTTTGTAACATAGCAGGCATTTACTGAAGAGGACATCAGTGCTTACAACTGTTCCTTCGTGAGCTATGTGACCCTATCATGTGCAGAAGATCAAACAATGATTCACCATGAAGGCAGGAAAGTTGGAACTTTTCCAGGAGCAGCAGTAAAGATCAGCCATTGTTGTCAGATATTGTTTCAGGATATTTCAAGATCTTTAAAATAACAGAATCGATAGATACACGATACCAGATGTCATAGCGGGGCTTCATATAAATCATGCTGCTAAAGCAAGCCCCCGTTGTTATTGCCAGAATGACCTTTATGGGACACAGTTCTCTATATTCAATACAGGTCTGTGAAAAATGAAAAGGGGTAATTAAGGAACAATTCTAGGTACATAATGGGAAATTGCTCCCAGTGCCTTAAAGATCGTGTAGGAAAAATGGCTACCAATGAGGGATTTGACTAAATCAAAAGCAATTATATGCAAGATGATTCGACAATTGGAGTCACCAAATATCATCCTGTTTTCAGATATAAAGGGAAACGGTCACGTGAAAAAACGCTATTAACCTGCAGATATGGGTTTAATCTGCAGGTTAATAGCATTCTGAATCTGCTTGACAGCCATACTGAGAGCCCCGCTGCCAGGAGGAAATTAACTTTATTCCACCCGGCAGAGTTTGGGTTTTAGTCATGGGGTGGCAACAGCACGGTTTCAGTCACCACTCTGTATAAAGAGCGGCAGCTGTAACCGCTCCCCCACACTGACTGACAGCCGGCCCCATGCTCAGCGAGTGTCAGTCAGCACCGGGGCGTGGTTACAGCAACTGTTCTCTATACATAAAGTGGGGACTGAACTTGCGCTGCCGAGAAGAATAAAGTTAATTTTACTCCTGGCAGCTGGGCTCTTTGTGCGGGTGCCGGGCGGGTTCAGAATGCTATTAACCTGCAGATTAGCCAGATATTTGTAGGCTAATAGTGGTTTTTCACGAGACAGGTTCCCTTTAATATTGGTTGAGTTGTTCTAGAACAGTGTTCTCCTACTCCGGTCCTCAAGAGCCACCAACAGGTCATGTTTTGAGGATTTCCTTAGTATTGCACAGGTGATTGAATGCTTGCCTGTGCAGGTGATGCAATTATCACCTGTGCAATACTAAGGAAATCCTGAAAACATGACATGTTGGTGGCTCTTGAGGACCGGACTTGGGGAACACTGCTCTAGAATATATTATTATCATTAAAAGTTTATTTTATTAGGACAAAAGGTTTTACATGAAGAGAGCTTTGTCCATATAAACAAAAGCAACAATTCATCATTTGTGATTTTTTTCAGTGTCTTTTCTTTTTTTTTGTTTTTGGTATTCGTTGCTTTTTTTTCTCCCCAAATTCTTCAAAATGGTGCATGAGAGTTAATGAATTTTACGCGACATCAAAAATGTTCTTTGCTCTTTTTTTTGTCTAACCTTCTTTGCACCCTATTAGAGCATATAGTTGCATGACCTTCAAAAATGTTGTAAATTAGTCTTCAACTGCGCAAAAATAAAATTAGACAGATTTTCTACTGCACAAGTTAGCTGGAGGTCAATTGAACAACAATTTTACAGCATTTCAAAAAGTTGCAAGTTATGAAATGGCGTCAAAAATCTGGATAAGGAAAATGTTAGCCATGTTCTTGAAAAAAAAAATCCAAGTAAACTTGAAAATAAGATGCAAATATAAAAGTCTCAAAATTTGTATTTTCGGTCCAAGTGCTGTCTGAAAAAAACGGATAGGACCTCACTCGGACCAATGGGGCAGTGCAGATGAGCACTAGGTTCTTCCATAAATCGGATGAGACTCCTTTCCACTTCACAGGTGTAATTGTAAGCAATCAAAGAAAGTATGCACACAAAATTCACGTCAATAAAAATATCAGCTCACCACACAAAAAACATGCCCTCCATCAGCATCACCGACAAACATAAAATGTTATGGCTCTCGGAAAATGGTGACACAAAGTAATTAGTAAGTAAAACTAATTTTTTAACAACATTCCGTTTTTTTTCACCGCTTAAGAATCAATATATGTTTGGTATCGCCGTAATCAGACTGATTTTTACGGCACAATTAATTCTGTAAAAGAAAAATCCCCCCAAAACATTTTTTTCCATCATGTCATCCCACTTTGAATCTATTTCCCGTGTTTCAGCTCATTACATGTATGAAATGAATGGCGCCATTCAAAATTACAACTCGTTATGTAAAAAACAAGCCCTATGTTGACAGAAAAAATAAAAAATGATGGCTCTTGGAAAAAAGCGAGAAAAAAACGTAAGAGAAACATGAAAAATTCCCTGGTCTTTAAAGGTTTTAAGCTGCAATGGTCTGAAAAATGAAGTTTACTGTTAAACTATGTTAGAAATAAGCTAAGGAAATATAATTATTACAATGTTTCATCAAATAAAATATGCTGCTAGAACTCACCACAGCTTGTTCCATTGGTCGAGCAAAATAAAATCCCATTCTTCATTTTTATTGTTTTCTCCATGTTGAAGGGACCACAGATAGAGCATTTTCATATTTATTGGCTTCATTATATCCTGCCCTCAGCAGCTGATGGGATTGTAGCCATGACCAATGTAGTCAAACAACGCGTGCCCTCAACTCCCTCAACATGACTTCTCCCGCATTGGTAATGGTTGTGGAGGAGAATGACTGGGCTGAATGTCATATGAAGGCCACAGAAGTACAAGGAGGACTATAGTAATCAAAATAACTAAAATTTTACATTTATAGGAATCAGACACTAGGAATAGCTAAAAGTATATATATATATATATATAGTATATATAATGTATACTGTATATATACAGCACAGACCAAAAGTTTGGACACACCTTGTCATTTAAAGATTTTCTGTATTTTCATGACTATCAAAATTGTAAATTCACATTGAAGGCATCAAAACTATGAATTAACACATGTGGAACTATATACTTAACAAAAAAGTGTGAAACAACTGAAAATATGTCTTATATTCTAAGTTCTTCAAAGTAGCCACCTTTTGCTTTGATGACTGCTTTGCACACTCTTGGCATTCTCTTGACGAGCTTCAAGAGGTAGTCACCGGGAATGGTTTTCACTTCACAGGTGTGCCCTGTCAGGTTTAATAAGTGGGATTTCTTGCCTTATAAATAGTGTTGGGACCATCAGTTGTGTTGAGCAGAAGTCTGGTGGATACACAGCTGATAGTCCTACTGAATAGACTGTTAGAATTTATATTATGGCAAGAAAAAAGCAGCTAAGTAAAGAAAAACGAGTGGCCATCATTACTTTAAGAAATGAAGGGCAGTCAATCGAAAAATTGGGAAAACTTTGAAAGTGTCCCCAAGTGCAGTTGCAAAAACCATCAAGCGCTACAAAGAAACTGGCTCACATGAGGACCGCCCCAGGAAAGGAAGACCAGGAGTCACCTCTGCTTCTGAGGATAAGTTTATCCGAGTCACCAGCCTCAGAAATTGCAGGTTAACAGCAGCTCAGATTAGAGACCAGGTCAATGCCACACAGAGTTCAAGCAGCAGACACATCTCTACAGCAACTGTTAAGAGGAGACTTTGTGCAGCAGGCCTTCATGGTTAAATAGCTGCTAGGAAACCACTTCTAAGGACAGGCAACAGGCAGAAGAGACTTGTTTGGGCTAAAGAACACAACGAATGGACATTAGACCAGTGGAAATCTGTGCTTTGGTCTGATGAGTCCAAATTTGAGATCTTTGGTTCCAACCACCGTGTCTTTGTGCGACACAAAAAAGGTGTACGGATGGACTCTACATGCCTGGTTCCCACCGTGAAGCATGGAGGAGGAGGTGTGATGATGTGGGGGTGCTTTGCTGGTGACACTGTTGGGGATTTATTCAAAATTGAAGGCATACTGAACCAGCATGGCTACCACAGCATCTTGCAGCGGCATGCTATTCCATCCGGTTTGCGTTTAGTTGGACCATCATTTGTTTTTCAACAGGACAATGACCCCAAACACACCTCCAGGCTGTGTAAGGGCTATTTGACCAAGAAGGAGAGTGATGGGGTGCTACGCCAGATGACCTGGCCTCCACAGTCACCAGACCTGAACCCAATCGAGATGGATTGAGGTGAGCTGGACCGCAGAGTGAAGGCAAAGGGCCAACAAGTGCTAAGCATCTCTGGCAACTCCTTCAAGATTGTTGGAAGACCATTCCCGGTGACTACCTCTTGAAGCTCATCAAGAGAATGCCAAGAGTGTGCAAAGCAGTCATCAAAGCAAAAGGTGGCTACTTTGAAGAACCTAGAATATAAGACATATTTTCAGTTGTTTCACACTTTTTTTGTTGAGTATATAATTCCACATGTGTTAATTCATAGTTTTGATGCCTTCAGTATGAATGTACAATTTTCATAGTCATGAAAATACAGAAAAATCTCTAAATGAGAAGGTGTGTCCAAACATTTGCTCTGTACTATATATATATATACAGTATATATATATATATACAGTGTATATATATATATATATATATATATATATATCTAATATATAAAGCTGAATGTGTGTGTGTGTGTGTATGTGTGTGTGTATGTCCGGGATTGGCATCTGCACCGTCGCAGCTACAGCCACAAAATTTTGCACAGTCACACGTCTGGACCCCGGGAGCGTCATAGGCTATGTTGTGAGGAGAAATTTTAACCCCGCGCGTTCCAATTCACCAAACAATTTTGCCCCTATCTACATAATGGGGAAAAAAGTGAAAGGAAAAGTGTTGGAAGCGTCGCAGCTACAGAAACAAAATTTTGCACAGTCACACGTCTGGACCCTGCGAGCGTCATAGGCTATGTTGTGAGGTGAAATTTTAACTCCGCGCTTTCCAATTCACCAAACAATTTTGCCACTATCTACATAATGGGGAAAAGTGAAAGGAAAAGTGTAGGAGGCAAATTGACAGCTGTCAGATGTGAACAAGGGGGACTTAAAGAATGAGAGCGATGGCGCCAAAGAGTATATACCGTACATTTGCTAAGGTGGGGCCCCGACATGAGATACTCACCACACATGGGGATATGAACACGCACACAAAATGCGCCACACACTACCACGTGCTTGAACACATATACCACCCTCAGCACACATTTCACCACACATACACCAACCTCGCCACATAAAAGTCGAAACACAAAAGTCGCCGCTCAAAATTTACCACGCGCAAAACTCGCCACATGCAAAAACTAGGCTCACGCAAAACGAGCCACAAGTGCAAAACTCACCTCATGGAAAACTCGCCACACGCAAAACTTGCACACGCGGAAAAATTGCCACATGCACAAAATTTGCAACACATGCAAAAGTTGCCTCACACAAAACTTGCACATACTCAAAAGGCACCAGACATAAAACTCACCACGTGCAAAACTCGCCATGCGTAAAACTTGCTGCACACAACTTGCTACCCTAACCTGTCACATGCAACTCAACACACAAAAAGTTGCTACACGCATGTTGCCACACAAAACTCATCTCACAAAAGTCGCTACATGCATGTCGCCACACACAACTCAACACACACAACTTGACAAACGAAACTCGCCCTAAAACACACACAAGTCTGGTATTAGCCTTCAAAAATAAAATTCTGATTAATAAGCAGACAAACTACAAGAGCAACAAATGTACCATATAGGAAATACGGCAGCTGTCAGTCACATGACCTGTCTATTATGTGTATGTGTGAGCTAATATATACTGCCAGGGGGAGGGCTTCCTGCTGGCTAGGGATTTATCAGGCTGCCAATTTATCTTACAAATACTGAGGTAAAAATACTGAGCAAATAACGTGTTAACGAGGTCTAATACAGGAGATCACACAGGTATATACTATATACAGGGGAGGTGACACAGATATATACTATATAGAGGAGAGATGACACACAGGTATATACTATATAAAGGAGGAGATGACATACAGGTACATACTATATACAGGAGGAGATGACATACAGGTATATACTATATACAGGAGGAGATGACACACAGGTATATACTATATACAGGAGCAGATTACCTACAGGTATATACTATATACAGGAGGAGATGACATACAGGTATATGCTATATATAGAAGATGACATACAGGTATATACTATATACAGGAGGAGATGACACACAGGTATATACTATATACAGGAGGAGATGACATACAGGTATATACTATATATAGAAGGAGATGACATACAGGTATATACTATATATAGGAGGAGATGACATACAGGTATATACTATATATAGGAGGAGATGACATACAGGTATATACTATATATAGGAGGAGATGACATACAGGTATATACTATATACAGGGGAGATGACACACAGCAGGTATATACTATATACAGGGGAGATGACATACAGGTATATACTATATACAGGAGATGACATACAGGTGTATACTATATATAAGGGAGATGACAAACATGTATATACTGAGGTGAAAATGAGAGGTGTGAGGTGAAAATGAAAAGGTGTGAGTGCAAAATGAGAGGAGTGAGGGAAAATAGTGTAGTGATCGGAAAATGACAGATGTGAGGTCGAAATGACAAGTGTTAGGCAGGAATGAGAGGAGTGAGGGAGAAAATGAGAGGTGTGAGGGAGAAAATGAGAGATGTGAGGGGGAAAATTAAAGATGTGATTGGGAAAATGAGAGGCGTAATGGGAAAATAAGAGAAGTGACGTGCTATAACTAACCACAGATATTTACTATGCCCAGGCAACGCCGGGCTCTTCAGCTAGTATATATATATATATATATATATATATATATATATATATATATATAAAGAAAAAATTGGAACAGCACAATGTCTCACCGATGGGTGCTTGGCCTCCTGGGCAGAATGGCTCACTCATCTGCCCATATGTATACAAAAGTAAGCAAGAGAAGGCAGCACTCCAAGTCCTTTTAAAGGTGAAAAGCTTGAAAAAGGCTCAGTGAGAGCCGAAACGTCGCACAGAGATGTGGGTTGAATAAACGTCACATTTTTTTCACCTTTAAAAGGACTTGGAGTGCTGCCTTCTCTTGCTTACTTATATATATATATATATATATATTCGATAATATATGCACATGCATATTGTGTAAGTAAAGTGGGCATGCCTAGAAATCCCCTTATAGTTCGCTGATTGCTCATACGCAGTTCATTCATTGTAACCTTGCTTAAAATAAAAAAAAGAAGAAATCCAGCAAAGGGTTCAATAAAATAAGTCTTCTTTATACGCAATGAATAAGGACATCAGCCAGAAACACGTGTGCGATTATTAATGAAAATGGATTTTAATGGACTTAAAGATGAATCATTTTATTGGTCACTTTGCTGGATTTCTTCACTTTTTTATGGTGAAGCTTTGTAATAGCAGGGATCCATCTATCCAAGGGTTCGCTGATTCTATGTGGCCCCAAGCGGCTTTCGCTTCTCCAATATACTGTAGTTACATCTTACATCCATACAGCGCAGGTACCTTTCTATTTTTAGTATAATGAACCAATAATATATCTAATATATATAGATACCAACATTAAGTTTGGCCGATTTCCCAGAATGTCACTATAGAAATTATAGTTGTGATTTCATTGACTAAACTCCTGGAACTGCAATATATCAAGTGCACACGAGACAAGGAAATCGATATAGGTTATAGTAAGCGAGATCTGCATAGATGAACCCCGAAGGGAAGGCTCTGCCTAGTTTAAAATCTGCTTTGCAGGTCAATTTACTTGGGAAAATATCCACAACATGGAGATCAGATTGCGGTTATTTGATTAAGCTGTTGATTTGCTGCAGAAATAATTAAAAAAATCATGTAGCAATGCTTGTGACATAGATATAGACTAATATTGGACTCATTGTCTGTTGGGTACTTGGACATTAGCAGCAATACGGTTATGCAGACCCTATTAAATTGTACTAAAGTATGTAACGGGCATGCTCTGATCTTTGTAAAGGCCACTGTGGAGGGAGTGGGAGAAGGTGATTTGTAACGTCTAGTGTGAATGGTGGATTCTGTGTTATGTAATGCACCTTGCATTGTCATTCTGTGATGATGACAAAATTGCTGAAAAGTAAGGTGTTTGAGAACAGGAAGTGTGAATCTGTTACAAAGCCTTATGGCCATTGGGAATATTACAAGATGTCTAATTATTTATAATTAGCAAAAATTATTAGGAGTTTTTTAAATTATCAAATAAAAAAATACTTTTAGCATTTTTCTGATGACACATTTGCTTTTAAGGGAACCCGTCACATAATGTACTATGTGGTGTAGTGCAGTGGGGTTGGTGCAGTGTGACAGATAGGCAGGGACCATAGAAATTTTAAAGCAAATGTCTTTAATGTCCAAAATACTCACACATAGGAGTGCTGTCCTCTGGATTGCAGCCAGGTTGCTGTAAACACAGTCCAAAACTCAGAACCTGTTGCCGCGGACAATGGCACTGCTGTGTCTTTTGGGTGTGTGTCGGCCGCCTGGATGTCCCTGGCTCTGTGTTAGCTTCACACAGACCTGGGTTGCACAGAGCCTGCTGTTCTGCAGCTTGCAAACTCTAAGCTGACACACCCAAGGCAAAACTGACAGATTTAAATGCAATAGTGGCCATAGACCACTTCCAAAATGCGGAGTGGAGAGAGGGATTCACCCCACTACCAAACCTGCAAATCCCTCGAAAAATAAAAGCACTTACCAGGTTTTCCTAAAAATCTGACTGAGTCTCTACTTTTACCCAATCCACTCTTTCTTTTATTTTGCCTTGTGACTCACAGGCGTCCTGCTGTGAACACAAGGCACTCCAGCTGGTTTAATAGGACTCAGTCTGCATCCTGGGTGGGGGACCCTTACATATGATCCCCCTCACTGCCTCACAGCGGGCATACAATGGTGTGTGGGGAACTGTACCGTGAAGGCATCATACTGTAACGGGGGGCACTGTGTGGGCATCATACTGTATTGGAGGGGCACTGTGAGGGTCCATGAAAGGGGCAAGATACTCTGTCAGAGCACTAATTGGCCTCACTATGAGTACTATTTCTTTGTGGGTACATATAAAGGATTGGGCAAGGTTAGGGCACTGCAGTACGTGTCCCACTATATGTTTATTTTTCAAAGTTGAGAGGTATGACAGTATATCTATAAGGCTATGTGCCTGACAAGCAATATTATGTTAGCTCCATTCAGTAAATCTATAGGGCTAAGTGGATGCATACAATACAATATTATGTTAGTTACATACAGTGGTATGTCCCCTGATCTGAACATCATTGAAAATCTGTGGCTAGCCCTCAAAATAGCAGAGCATGCAAGACGCTCCAGGAATCGCACAGAACTGGAAGAATTTTCCAAGGAGAAATGGATGAAAATCCCTCAAACAAGTATAGAAAGACTCTTGTCTGGCTACAAAAAGTGTTTAGAAGCTGTGAAACTTGCAGAAGGGGGATCTACTAGGTACTAACCAGACAGGTTTTAGAGATAATTTCATCTTCAACTTGTTTAACTGTTCACAATAGTAATTTTGACCAGAGGTGCCCAAACTTTTACATGCCACTGTACATCCATGGGGCTAAGTGCATGCCATATATTTCTATGGTTAGCTATATAATGTACACCTATTGTTTTCAGCAGGAACTTATTTAAGAATGTTATCAATTATGGCAGATTTGTCCCCAGAATTCACAATATAAGCTGCATACTGTGCATTATTATACACCTCTGATGAGGCTGTGCATTATTAAACAGAACTTAGACCTGATGAGACTGGTGTACTTACATTCAAGTCAGAATGAGTGTGTAATCCCTTCTGATAAAGTCCCTGTCTAATTTTGAAATAAACATTTAACAAGATGCTCATTTTCATTTCAATATTGTATAGCTATTCTAACATGATTTTCAAAGTAAGTGCGTCATGCACATCAGGTCCGTTTAATTAAATGTAATTAAGAATACAAATTATATTGTGAAATCTGATAGCAGATCACTTTTAAATTGTTGTAGTTTGCCTTTTAGTAAAAAATCACCATAACCTTAACACAAGCAATGACATTAACATCTGGGCAGCTTTTATTACTGAATATGTATCACATAATTGTTTGAAGAAACCCTACTACTGTGCTATTTCCATTATCACTAGATCTGCTTTTAAGACATTTACAAACCAAATATATGCAAAGCATTATATACATGTGGAAACAAACACTGGAAACCTAACCAATGTTCACAAGACAAGGATTCTTGTCTCCGCTGCGTTAGGGATATGGCACGGGGCATGTGTCTGCATATATCCCCCTTAACCTGTTGAACTATAAATATATATACATATGTATATAATGTGTGTATATTTATTTATCTATATATGGGGTGTATATATATATATATATATATATATATATATATATATATATTTCCTTCCTCGAACCTGAGCAAGGTCTCTCAACGATGTCTATGGGATTCTGATGCCATATGGAGGCACAAGGAGGTTTTTTTTTTCTTTTGGATCTATCCTAATTCCAGGAAAAATAGAATCTTCTATGGTCCATTAGATGATGTATCACGCAGAGTGCCTTCATTGTTCAGTGTAGTATGGCACCTCACATCTCTGTAGCGCAGAGCTGCAGTCATTTTATGTGTAGGCTTCATGTACACAGCCCTACTGCACTAATTAATGGCCCTCGCTTACAACTTACCACACTTATCACGGGAATCTAAGATATTGGAAGCTGCTTGGAAATCACCTGCACCGAGGTATGAAGAAGAAAAATGTGCTCAAATTTCTGATCCAGCGAAACTGAGATTAGCTCCATAGTAAAAGCTCATCTAATGACATCTATTGCTATGTTTCCATGAAGATTTTTGAGGTGTTCAAAAACTGGGTATGTTCACACAGAGTGGTTTTGGAGCAGAAACTGAGAGGCAACTTTTCAAATCCTCCTCAAAAACGTGACAAAAATTTCACTCAAAAACGCAATGAAAAGACTCAAATAACCTAATTTACTTAATATTTGTAGAAATGGTGCAGAAAATCTGCGGCATCAAAAACTCGTGAGAAGCTCATTGTGGGAACGTAGCCTTAAAGAAAATGATCTTCTGACATGTCAATGCAATCTTCCAACATGTTTCAGCGACATGCCAGGAGTGCCATTTAAGGAAGATGTTGCCTTATAAAAGGTCTGATAAATTTTTGAGCCAATGAAACAAACTTCATCAGTTCTGACCCAATGGGTTTAGCATCACTCTCCTCCATCAGATTGATTCTCTTTCTGTCTATCATCACCACTATGCACTATGTATAATAGTGACCACATGTCCATAGAGTAATGATTGGATAATACTCAACTAAAGCCAAAAAAACAGACCACGACAGACTGTAACCATTGTCAGTGTTCTCGTTTTCTGGCTGTATGACATGTTGAAAACAGGCAAAGATATTATAAGTGGAATGACAAAGTGGCCGGATAAGCTAGTCACTTCATAATGTAAAGTTATTCTACGTGCCCTCACATAAGTACTCATTCATTGCTTCAGTCAGCAGCCACTTGGTGGTACTGATAAATTGCTCCTGTCATCAGTCTGTGACTTTTCTGCTTCCCGGTGATAACATGCAGTATGTGTAGTGTTTTCTGAATTAAACACATAGACAAAGCACTGAGCATAGTATGGGATGAATCGTCCAATATTTTAACATTTAGGGCCTGTGCACCCAGCAGATTTTCTCAGATGGGTGTTATCTATGGTTTTATGGATAGCACTCATACCTATAATATTCTATGGGGCTATGAACATGTCCAATTTTTTCCTTGGACCGAGTAAAAAAATTGGAGCCGTCCAACTTGATCTGCGTGTTGGATCATAATCGTCAGTGCAAGTCTATGTGTCCGTGAAAAAATTGGACCACAATCACACGACATCCCAGTGTGGTCTGATTTTCGTGGACTGACAGAATGGAGAAGTTGGAGAAACTTTTTTTTTCTCTCCATGTCCGAGATAAACTGATGCCACGCTGATGCAAAACTGATAAGAATAATCGAACCGTTTTTCTTAGATGTGAAGATAATGGTCGTATGAACTTTGGTTCTTCTGAAACTTGTGCACGCAGAAAACATGACTACAAAGTTTTCCGTGATGGAAAACGCCAACATTTATAAACAAATTTTTGGACAATCAACCAGATTTCCATTGGGTGGAAACAATTTCGGTGGAAACATTTATTATCTCTGATAACTTCTGTGTAGTTACGGTTTCCTTATTCAATGCTCATGCACTTTTATGGGTTTGTTCTGTGCCTTGAGCATCAGTCTAAGTCATACGGATTTTTCTCTGCATTTTTCCGTAGGCCGATCTCTATAGCATTGACTCTATATTACATAAGCAATTTTTTTTTTCGAAGGAGCAAAATCTTTACAACTGTGCCGCATAGAGCGCTACATGGTGGCATAGTGAATAGCTATCCAGAGAAAAAAACAGACTCTACAATAAACCAAAAACAATCTGTCATCAAAACAAGTCCCATTGTGTAAATCTAGGGGTAATACATCTTTTTGTTCCTCTTTACTAGCTGGAATTCCTAGCTACTGCTTTGCTTTCGATGTAAATGATCCACCTCCGTATGTCATTTGTGTAAGTAGTTCTTTTTCATTACTCTACGTTTCCACCCACAATTCTTTTCTGAATTCCGAAAGCAAAGAGCTCCGTAATTATTCCATCCTTCTGTCATGTGATCGTGCTAAGAATTGTGGGTCACACGTTATACGAAATAATGACCTAAGAGGGTGAGTCATTTACATTGAAGGCACCAGTTGTATTGAAGATCTTATCAGAAGTCTTATAGAAATTTATAGAGTGAATATAGCAAACTCCTTATTTTTTTTTCCTTTTCGATTTTCTGTATTGTAAGTAACTTAAAAAGTCCTGATGTCAGAGATGGCGCTTATTCTGGTATGTATTTGGACCACAACACTCTGTGGCGGTGACAGCGTACGTAAATGCTTAGTGTCTCCAGAACACTCAGGCTCTCTTCCCAAGCCTGACAATAATATAAACATTTATTTACACCGCTCTGGGCAAAGTACATTTCTGAAAAGCTTGCAAAAGAATATTCCCATTAGACAAATAAAGTAGGTGCTGAAAATCAGATACAGCACAAAATTCATCAAGAAAATAAGGTTTATTTGGCATTTGGCTGACAAACCCATCAGTAATCCAACTGGTTGATGAAGTACAGGCCCAATACAGACTCAATTATTTACAACTTAGTGGACAAGTACGTCAAACGCTTTTATTCTTTTATTGACTAATGAGTTGAAGCGAGAGTATGAGATGAATATGTGATGCATTCTGCCATGTATTCCAGGACTATACTTAGAAAGACGTAGCATGAAATGTGAAATAAATACTCAGAGTTCAGTGTGTAATGTAAGCTATCTTGTAGTGATGACTGCGGTTTGGCCCTCTGGCTCTGTAAGGATCATGTCCCTTCTGCAATAGCAATGACTATGGTAATCTCAAGCATTCAGGGTTTCTCTCAAACTGTGACCATGGACATAACATTTGTCTTTGCTCTCCTATCGACTGCTTGCCATCTTGAAAACATTTATTATGCATTCCCTGTATTCTAGAACTTGTTATCTCAGCACATTAGATTGTCAACCATGACTGAAACCTTCAAGTGGACTTGAAATCCTACCCAGAAAGGCCTACATCCTTCAGTAAACCTGCTACCACCTCATTACCACCTGAGCTGCCTCCAGCCATCTGAACTACTGTCGCCTTCCCCTATACTTAGCAAATTATGTTTATTGTATATACTTTTATATCTTATGTATGTAAACCCTCTTCACATGAGTAGCACCATGGAATGAATTATGCTTTGAAAGAAACCTGTCATCTGTTTCATGGTGTCCAAACCATGGGCAACATGAAGCATAGTCTGGCAGGAGAGGTGGTGAGTTCTCCTTCAATGTAAGTCTTCAAATAGAGGCTGGACAGACATCTGTCTGGGATGATTTAGTGAATCCTGCTTTGAGCAGGGGGTTGGACCAGAAGACCCAGGAGGTCCCTTCCAACTCTACCATTCTTTGATTCTATGATTTTATGACCGTTATAGCAGCAGTATATGTTTTAATCTAAAACATCGTTTCAGAGAAAATCTGTCCTGGGACTATGTGTTGTGATTGACTAATTTCGGGTCAGTCCCTAGCGGTTTCTCCCTGTACTGATCCCTTAGACTGACAAGTCTCTCCTTATGCTCAAACATAGGTAGAGACCTGACACTCTAGAGAAATAGGCAGGGTGAAGCTGCCAAAGACTGTCCTCAGAATAATCAGCCAAGACACATAGAGGTTGATTTAGCAAAGCTTTTATGCCATAAAACTGGTGTAGTATGCATTAAAAAGTCACAAAAATATTGTTACTTTCTGTGTTTTCATGCCAAAATAGCCAGAGCTGTGGAGGAGCCGGGGCAGGAAAGCACGTAGCGACTACTGTCAAATTCTTCACATGTTTAGGCATTTTTTATATTAACAATGCTACTCTAGTCGCAGTAATCGGAGGCAAACTGGCCGTGGTTACTAGGGATTTACGTTATGACAAGGAAATCAAAAATCTCTGGTTGCTAAGCAGTAACCTTAGCAACAATAATTTCAAAAGACTGATGTACAATGGGTTGACGTGTGCTGACAGTTGCTTGACAGCAGTCACACAATGCTGTTTTCGGTCTGTGCTAGCTGTACCGAAACTTGTAACGAAGCTCTCTCAAGTCTACATTTTATTCTACTGATTTTCTAAAAGTTCCTAAAACTTAAAGTCTCCTTTTATTGTAAGAGTTTTCTGGAGCATGGTGTCCTCTGAGCAGTGACTGCTCCGGTCATTTATAAGATCTGGCCTTTATCAAGCTCACCGCTTAAATGTCACTATGGAAAATGGTTTTATAAGGGTAAAATATTAGTTATCATTTTCATGTCTGGAGGTGATTTCAGCATTATGTCTTTATATTTCACTCTGAAGCCAAGAAAAGCAAATTGGTGGCATTTTGTGAGATTTGCCTGTTATGGTGCCCTCACATTGCGCTTTGCCCCATGTTCAGTGATCCCGTCGGGGCTTACATCCAAAACCCTAGCAAAATGGGATTCAGGGGTATGCAGCGAATTGGCCATTGACTATGATGGGGCCGACAGAGTTAACGTGCACTCTGACATGCACCATTTTTGGGCGTATATGACTACTGGAGGCGGACAATCAGACACAGTCTGCTACCTCTGTTTGCTTCGAGCAATTATGCACGTCAGAGCACACCTTCGCTCTGTTGGCCCCATCATAGTCAATGGCCATGTTGGCGCATACTCCCGTATTCCATTGTGTGGTGGGTTTGGACGTTAGCCCCGACAGGACCACTGAGCGTTAGGAAGAACGCAATGTGAAAGGGGCCTTAGAGAACCATATATGCCGCTAAATAGAGAGTGGAAGCAAAAATATTGTCTTACAATATATATAATTAATACCGCTCTGGAAAGTGTAAAAACCGCAAATTTTCTCTGAAATACTGCAGTGCCTTTTAGTCACTTGACAATGGTAAAAATAAAATACACGTGGTCTACTAGCTTTCTAAATGAGTCCTTTGTAGGCTATTATCTTCTTTACTATTCCTTCATTTTAAAATTCTATATAAGGATAACATTTTGCGTTACCTAGTGTGAGATCCATCTAGAAACAGAATCACTTTTATCCGCAGACTAGTTCTGGTATTAAAACTCATGTGAATGGAGCTACGCTGCACACACAGCCAATGAAGAAATGTGAAAGAAAGCCGCCATGTTTATATAGACCCATTTATTTAAGCCTCCAAGTTGCAATAATGATGGAATACATATAGGAGCAATGGGCTAGAATTACTAACCCTGTTTATTCTTATGATAAACAGTTTGAAAATGAATCAAATTTATTACAGTGGGTGGCTCATGCTGGATGATAATCTTGGAGCATCTTTAGACCCTTTTGTATAATATTACACCAAACGTTTTGGCATGCACTATGTCATATTTTAAGCCATGCCCATTTTCAAAAACTCACACCTGTTTTCCTAAAATCCATGCTACTTATTACAAAATGTGTCTAACCCTTCATGTATATGGTGTATGGCATGTTCTCTAGAATTGAGTGGATTGCGTTCTGCAAGCCACCCAACAGCCTTAGGCCATGTTCACACTTTGCGGCGTCCCTCTGCAGGTTCTCCCGCAGCGGATTTGATAAATCTGCAGGGCAAAACAACTGCGGTTCTCCCTGCAGATTTATCGCGGTTTGTTCCGCGGTTTCCGCTGCGGGTTTCCGCCCATACTATTGATGCTGCATATGCAGCAATATGCAGCATCAATAGTAATGTTAAAAATAATAAAAATTGGTTATACTCACCCTCTGATGTCCTGATCTCCTCGACGCTGCACCCGGCGGTCCAGTTCCAAAGATGCTGTGCGAGAAGGACCCTTCGTGACGTCACGGTCATGTGACCGCGACGTCACCGCAGGTCCTGGTCGCACAGCAACTCTGACCGGACGGCCGCGTGCAACGCTGAGACTTCAGAGGGTGAGTATAACATGATTTTTTATTTTTATTCTTTTTTTCACCCCAAATATGGTTCCCAGGGCCTGGAGGAGAGTCTCCTCTCCTCCACCCCGGGTAGGAACCGCACATTATCCGCTTACTTCCCGCAACGTGGGCACAGCCCCATGCGGGAAGTAAGCGGTTCAATGTATTCCTATGGGTGCAGAATCGCAGCGATTCTGCACAAAGAAGTGACATGCTGCGGGTTTTAAACCGCTGAGTTTCTGCGCGGTTTTTCCCGCAGCATGTGCACAGCGGTTTGCGGTTTCCATAGGGTTTACATGTAAATGGAAACGCTATGGAAGCTGCTGCGGACCCGCAGCATCAAAATCGCGGCGGTTCCGCGGTAAAAACCGCAAAGTGTGAACCCAGCCTTACACTGAAGCTACAGAAACAAGGACAGGGGGAAACTATCTGCAGATGGGTAAGGAATTGGCTAAGAGACCAGAAAAAAAGAGCTGTCATAAGTGGTGCGTTCTCTAAATGGGATATAATCAGCAGTGGGGACTGCAGGGATCTGTGCTAGGACCGACTCTTTTTTAATCTCTTTATTAATGACCTTGTGGATGGGATTGAGAGTAAAGTGTCAGTCTTTGTTGATGACACCATACTATGTAGGATATTAAAATCTGACCTTGACATTACAAGATTGCAAAATGATCTGAATAAGATGCAAACACTTGGCAGATGAGGTTTAATGAAGATAAATGTAGAGTAATGCACCTAATCCTATTGCTGCATATATATTAAATGGGAGTGTACTCGGGACAACAGAACAGGAGAAGGACTTGTGTATTCTGGTTACAAGTAACCTGACCATCAGTACTCAATGTCAAGCAGCAGCCGCAAAAGCAAACAAAATTTTAGGATGTATAAAAGCAGAGATAAAATCATGTTATCCCATCGTATTGTTACCCCCCTTTATAAGGCTACATCTAGAATATGGGATCCAGTTTTTGGGTCCACATTTTAAAAAAGAAACAGAAGTTAAGTCAGTCCAAAGGCGGGCAATTAGATTATTACAAGGGATGGAAGGTCTCTCATATGATGAGAGCTTGGAAAAGTTGGGCTTGTTTAGCTTAGAAAAAAGACGCCTCAGATGAGATCTCATTTACATGTATAAATACATGTGTGGTCAGTACAAAGGACTGGTGCATGACTTGTTCCTTCCAAGGACCATACTAGGGACCAGTGGGCACTCATTACAGGTGGAAGAAAGGCGATACCAGCAGCTAAATAGGAAAGGGTTCTTTACAGTTAGAGCAGTCAGAATGTGGAATGCTGACCACAAGAGGTAGTAATGACACTGTAAGATTTTAAAAATGGTCCGGGTGATTTCCTCAGCACACATAACATTGTGGGTTACAGATAATTTAGTGACAGAAAGGTGGAGAAAGGTTGAACTTGATGTACCTAGGTCTTTTTTTCAACCTGTGTAACCCGATCCATGGTCTAGGTCGGTGCTCTCTGGCCATTGACAGAAGCTGGGTGAATTTCCTTATCCTCTGGTTCCCAGGCTTGGCTTATGATTACCCGAACTAGCGAGACTGTACTCTGCATGCTGCACATGTGGTGTCTCGCCTGGCTGGAGCATCAAATGGCACGCTGGGGAAGCCAGAGATTCAGGAAACTTGTGCAGCTCCTGTCCATGACCACTGACCTGGACTGTGGGCCGGATTGCATGAAGCAATCCACTCATCTCTAATGTTTAGCAGTTTTTTGGCATTAGGTGCACAGGTATTCTGGGTTTAGTAAATCAGTTCCAAACTCTAGGTTTGCACATGCAACTTTGTATTGGTGATGATCCCAATGTGTGGCAATGTCATACGATGCCAGGTAGGCATATTCTTCTTTGGCTGACAGTTATTGCACCGGTTAGCTTCTGCCACATAAAATAATAATAGAGCTGGCAAATAATTGCAACATAATATTATTTTCCACCTGCAAGAAAAATATTTTCAGATAGTCTTTAACATGTAACCATAACCTTAAAAAATAAGCAGTTGACATTCCGAGGAACATAGTGGTTGTTTGCACTCTTCCCATACCGGATGCCTACTGTACCCATTTATTATGCCTCTCATGTTCTGTGGCACTTACACAGAGATGATAGGGTTAAGACTTGTACATCCTGTATGTAATGGCGGCAGACACATATGACTGCAGTGATAATATATGTACAGTATTTTCATTCAAAAGTATTATAGAATTAAGAGAACCTCTCCAATCAAAATCCAGGAAGCAAAAGATATATGATATATTTTTTTCATCTGGTATATTAAAAATGATGCGATCATACAGATGCAGCAGATATCATAATGGATCATTTTTCTTTTACATAGGACTGCAGCAAAACCTGTTGCACAAACATTTCCCCAAAACACCCCCTCCCCAAAGAGGTTCCATATTGTTTACATAGCGGTGTAATTGCATGGGGTGATCATAGTGTATATTACCTTTGCAGCTACTGATGAGTTTGGCTTTTCCAGTAGGTCCCAAAGCTTCTTTCGTTTCTCCGGGCAACAAGTATTATCGAATTCTTCTCCTTCCCTCTCTCTCAAAGTCTCTGCTTCTCTTCTCAGCTCCTCATTCATTTGTTCTTTCTTCTGATGATATCTGGCCTGGCAGCAAGACTCCAAATATATTTCATCAATTCCCCAGTAGTCCAGCTCCTGGCCAAATGACAGTGCGCACATCTCCTCCATCATATGTAGCTTCCCTGTCCTATAGAAATTTAATATAGAAGTAAAAGCTCCTGGGTGGCGATCAAAAAAATACTCATTCTCGTTTAGATTGTAGTCATCGCATACTTCCAGTAGACTCTCATGAGTGTTGCAGTCTCTTAGCTTTCCTAGTCTAGTCCTTGGTAGTCGGTCTAAAGTCCTCCATAAGACCTCGTGGTTTAAGCCTCCTACATTTATTTTCACCCTCCGAGAACATGCTTTACTTCGAATTATCTCCACTGGCTCTGGTGGAAGAGAAAGAGTGGACCTTGAGGACTTTCTGTTGAGCCCTGGTGGGACCTTTTCTGCCATATTGTGTAACACACAGGGCTTAGTTGAGCTTCTTCGAGTAGGTCATCATGGGAAATGCAGAAGAGATTTCACAAAATTTAGGCTGGTTACCGATAATATAGAGAGACCCACAATTCAAGCTGCAATATACAGAAAGACAGATTAATGACAATTTTACGAAACTAAGAAGACCACACACATAGTTTCTAAATCAAGATTTTGCTCACACAAAATGCATGGTTATTTATCAATAACGGTTGTGGGATGGCAAATGTTCAGAGGAGTATGGGCTGCAGGGAAGGTTAAGATATGACCAATACTAGATCTGTCTATCTGAAGACAGCTAAAATGGTGAAGACTGTAACAGTGAACAAACTTTAGCAGATGCGCATGGGACGTACTTGGACGTTCCCACATGACAACGATCCAAAACACAAGGCCAAGTCAACCTGTCATTGGCTATAGCAGAACAAAGTGAAGATTCTGGAGTGGCCATCTCAGTCTCCTGACCTCAATATCATTGAGCCACTCTGGAGAGATCTCAAGCGCGCAGTTCATGCTAGACAGCCCAGGAATTTACAGGAACTGGAGGCTTTCTGCCAAGAAGAGTGGGCAGCTTTACCATCTGAGAAAATAAAGAACCTCATCCACAACTACCACAAAAGACTTGTCGTTGATGTTATAGGGGGCAATACATAGTATTAAGAAATGGGGTATTTAAACTTTTAATCAGGGTAATTTGAATGTTTTGGGTTGTCATTATGATTTAAAAAGAAAAATCACAGTAGTTTGACAATAAATGGCTTTACCCAACCACTAACTATGAGTGGAGAAAAAGTTTTGATTTTATCATTCATATTCTTTGAAAAAAGGCCAAGAAAGCAAAAATTCTGCCAAGGTATGTAAACTTTTGAGCACGACTGAACATATGGTTTTTGCTATATTTTTGCAGTGCAGTAATGGCTGACCTTTCCATCTTATCATTACCAAGACTTGTGAATGTGATTCTTTAGGTGGCAATATTGGAGATGAACAATTACTTCCTGTAATTCACAATCATTACAGAATCTCAAGGTTCTGCTTAATTTGATAAATCAGCTAATGTAAGATACAACAAATGGCCGAAACTCTCCCAGCCACAAAACATACCCAAAAAATAGTACATGAAACCTAGCAGAATTCATTCCGTAGGGGTTACGAGTCTGAGTGGTGCCATTGGCTACATCACTGACCTGCACTACAGGTGGATACGGTAATATAAGCTTTTCTAGGATCTCCTGAAGTTTGAGAACAGTTTTTACATTACATTTAGGCTACGTTAACACAATGAGTTTTTGGTGAGTTTTTTATGCTGCGTATTTTTGTAACAATGCAAGTGACTTATTTTACCTAATGTTTGCAGACATGGTGCAGAAAATCCACAACTTCAAAAACTCACCAAAAGCTCATTGTGGGAACATACTGTAGCCTTAGAAAAATATACTGCACCACCTGTTCTTGCTTTCACTGTTTTAAAGAGAAGGAATAACAGACCAGATACGGTTTGTAAAAAAATAACCTGGAGGATATTAAAATACAGGTTCACCTTAAGTGAATCGACCAGAAAGTAATATTACTTTTGAGTAAGTTCCCTCAGCAGTAGAATATTGTTAATAACGTGATGGTGATGTCTCACGCTCCCCCAATGCACCGTGGATCTATTAGTGGGCTACTGATTGCTGTTTATGGCAGGTACTCTAATTATATTAGTGATTGTTCTTTTAGAAACTATTGTTATTATAGGAACTATAACCTGAATTAAAAAAGCTGATTGCATATTTCCTACTGATTGTGTGAATAAAGTTACATACAACCACGTTGATGTCATGTCTGTCTTAGGCTAGAATGATGCCTCCCCTCCCAAGCCTGACTCAAAATACCTAATGTAGTCCACGTAAATGTCACTGATGAACCATTATAGGGAACCTGTTAAGAGTTTTTTTGCTATGTAATCTGTGCTGTGGCCCGCCAGTGTTCTCTGAAGATAGTTTACAAGTAGTGATGAGCGAGTGTGCTCGTTACTCGGGTTTTCCGAGCATGCTCGGATGTTCTCTGAGTATTTTGGGTGTTCTCGTAGATTATGTTTGAGTCTCCCCAGCTGCATGATTTGCAGCTGCTAGACAGCCTGAATACATGTGGGGATTCCCTAACAAACAGACAATCCCTGCATGTGCTCAGGTTGTCTAATTGCCACAAATCATGCAGCTGCGGAGACACAAACATAATCTACAGGCACGCCCAAAATACTCGCAGAACACCCGAGCATCCTCAGAAAACCCGAGTAATGAGCACACTCGCTCATCACTATTTACAAGTCATAATTATCAAAACAGAGATGTTTTTCCATGCAACTAATTAGATTATCACTTATAATTTATAAAATGTAGAAACATGGAAGCAGAAAATCTTCAGGTTGCTAGAAGCACTAACGCCCCTGTTTTCTTGCGATTTCTGATATGACACCCAGGGGTTTTAGTGATAATTATAACGGTACTGAAGTCATGATGAGTGCACAGGCTGGAGGTAAAGCTCGCTCCTTTCCACAGCTCCCTGATTTCTAATTTCCATTACGAAACACACAGTACACCTTCTACTAATGGATAATGAAGTGATATCAGCAACCTGTAAGCATCGTAAAGTAATAATTACAATACATTAATACAAACAATAAAAGAACTGTCGAACAGAGCAAAAAGGTCCTGAACGCTAATTCTTGGCTTTCCAGCTTTTCCTGTACTTCCCAATAAAAGTCTAATAATACCAGAAATGATCATGGTTTGGCCTCATTTATGGAAACTAATGCTCTTTAACGAAGGCCTGGCCCAAGTACATGTTTAGAGTCCCATAAGACTTCCTGTATTCAAGTGACAAGCATAGAACGCTACCCAGCTTGTTATGGGACCTTTGGTATCTGCTCAGGTGTCCAGTCTACAGGAAAAAAATGATTAGATCCCATATTTTGGTTTCTATAGCCAATTCTTTCTTTTTATGTCTGTTCGAGTTCTTGAAAAGTATTTATGAACTATAATTGTCTGAACTCTGCTGGACCTCCGAAAAAACATTGTGTTCTCTTAAATAGCATGGGAACTAAGGATCATAGATGCTCCTTGTTTTTCTGTAAATAACCCTCAGAAAAGCCATCTGCACATCATAAATAAAGTAAGCTATCAAAACATGCAATATTCTCAGCGTTCTAGTATGACGTGTTACAGCCTATTAATAGGCTTCATAGTATTAGCAGGCTTATAGGCAGTGGTGTAACTTGAAACTCATGGGCCCCGATGCGAAAGCTCCGACGAGGCCCCAAATATTTTAAATCTTTAATAGCAATAGTCTTCTTCTATAGGCCTATGGGACTTTTAGGGCCCCCTAGGCTCCAGGGCCCGGGTGTGCGATTGCAACCCCTGCACCTGTTGTAGTTACACCCCTGCTTATAGGGGTTGTTTCAAGTTGCTGCAAGCGTGCCCTCCTTGCTAAGGAAACCAGCCATTTCTGAGGTGGTTGGAAACCTTGGTAACAAACATTAGGATGAAATATTGCTAGAACAAATTTTATAGCAACGTTCATAACACACCAGCTACAAATAAAAATGAACAATAATGCAAGTAATGAAAACTAATAAAATGAATGAGGACAGAGAATTGGCCAATTTCCATTTTTGCAATTTTGTTTTTACCTATACTTCTTCCATGAGTCATATCTTCCTTATTTTTCTATAATATCAATATGAAGGCTTTGTTTTTGCCAGATAACTTGCCGTTTTCCAATGACATTGATTTCATAAAATTATTAATTTCATAATTAAAAGCAAAATGATTAATTTAATAAAATATGTTGAAAAAGGAAAAAAAAATCCAAGTGATGTAAAATGGTGAAGACCCCACACAATTCATTGGATTCTGTTTTTTACAATGTTCAGTGTACGGCTAAATGACCTGACAACATCATTCTTCAGGTCAGCACGGTTACCAAACTTGTAAAGGTATTTTATATATTTTAGTGGTTAAAAAATTCAGAACTTTGAAAAATAAAATTGGTTTGGTGGCCATTTTCTGAGACCCTTTCTATTTACTGCTTGATGGAGCTGTGTAAGGGCTTAGATTTTGCATGGGGTGCCGTAGCTTTCATTGGCATCTTTTTGAGGTACATACAATGTTTTGATAGCTTTTTATTTCATTTTGGGGGAAGGTGCAATGGCTAAAAAAAAATTCTGGTGTTTAATTCCTTTTTGTTTTACTCAGGTTTCCATATGGTTTAAAAATATAATACTTTGTTATATCAGATTTCTGTGGTTTGTGGCTTTACCAAATGGGTTTTCTGACTGGACTTCTTAAGACCTCAAAGAACCTGGCAATGTCAGCCTTTATTAGGCCCCAAGCTATGCAACAGACACCCATTGGCATCCTACAATTGTGGGGGGGGGGGGCGGGCGGAAGGTTAAACGTCACTTAAATGCTGATCCAGGAATTTAAGTGTTAAACCAGCAGTGATCAGAGCTAGTTCCAGTCGCTCCTTTTAGCAGTAGGTTTCTGACTGTGCAGCACAGCCGGCACACACTCTTACAGTATCCAATTAGTGCTGTCTCTGTAGGGTCACTCTCTTTTAGGAAGGGAATAGTAACATCTAATTGTCAATTTATTCAATAATTTCAAGGAAGAATAAGAGAGAAATGGTACAAACGTAAAAAAAAATGCTCCACAATTTATTCATTTTACTCACTTATATGGTGATATTAGTTCCCCAGCTCTTTACAGAAATCATCGCTGTCCCCAATGGGGCTCACAATCTAAATTCCCTATCAGTATGTTTTGAGTGTGGAGCATCCGGCAGAAACCGCCGCAAACACAGGGAGAACATGCAAACTCCTTGCAGATGTTGTCGTTGTTGGGATTTGAACCTAAGGCCCCTAGAGTGCTAACCACTGAGCCACCATTCTGCCTCGGAATTGTTATTTTATAGAAAACACAAGTATTTACCAAAATAGATATGTAAGAAGTGGTAACAGATCCTCTAAGGTGCAAAATAATTTGTATCAAAAGGCTCCTGAGATGTTAGGTATTGGATGCAGGCTTTGACTGGCCCACCGGAGGACAGGAGAATCCTCGAGTGGGCCCCTGTGCAGGAGTGGACCACCACCCTCCTATATGAGCAGTACTTGGAACAATATACTTGAATCACTATGTACAGACACAGGCAGCATCTTACTCATTTATTAATCTACCCAATTCACTGTGACTGGGGATAATGTCACATTTGCATGTAGCTTAGCTGAAAAGTGCTGCCCTGGAGTTGGTTACTGGTGGGCCCTGAGCAACCCGGTCCAACACCGACTGGATGGATATATACATCCTGCCATTGTGCCTGACAAGAGCCACATAAAACTGATGGAACAGCATCCTAATTCCAGCATGTAGCCTTCTAATTAGGAGGCATTCTCTCATGCCAAATTTCTGTACACGACTTTTAATGTTCAGTCCCAGCTGTAATGTTGGAATTGGTCTTCTGGCCATAACCTATCATCAACTTTATGTCATCAACAAGATCTGCTTCATCCCGAGGCAATACCCAGCAGTTTGCTTAGTCATTTCATTAATCGCTCTCCGACACAACTATCTTAATTATATATACATAAGCTTTATAATTAAGTTTTGTCAGCTCTTATATCTGCTGGTATTAATCATTGTGATTGCCCTTTAGGACACTTTTTTTCTGATGGAAACTAACTCCTACTGTTTCTGTGCCCTTCTATGTCCTATATTGCTTGCCTGATTGATCAGCTGTGTATAATCATTCTCTTATGCTCTTAATAAAAAAAATATAAAGTTTTATTTTCCTCTATCCACAGGATGGGTGATAAATAAATGTATTTATGCAAATGGTCTACTGGAACCCCCACTGACTACGAGAACTGATTACTTCTACGAGTCTGTGGGAATAGTAGCGTGCACACTATTAACACATGGTAAGTGTGGTCGTGCTTGTGCATTACTGCTTCATTCACAGGGTTGTCACTGGACCACTACTTTTTTAGCCACAGCAGGTCTCATGTCGGACCCCCAGTGACCATACAATCATTATTTCTAATGTCGATAGGTGCAAAATGTTGTTAATCGGATAACCCCTTTACATGGAAACTTCTGTTATTTCTAATATGAACCATTCTTGCCAACCCTCCAAGAATCTCCCGACTTAAAGGTGGTCCATCACCCCATGGATTCCCTAGCAACCCCCACATGTACTTATGCTGGCTAACAGATGTAAATCATTCAGCTGCGGCAATAAAAACTAAATCTCCAAGCAATAAAAAAAATACTCGGAGGACACCCGAGCATGCTCGAGAAATCTCAAGTAATGAGTATACTCGCTCATCACTAATTGTATTCCATAGGTCATTTAGGCTGCTTGGTGCGGCCAAGCGACTGGATGCACCAAACCTCCCACTGTTATTTGCGTGAAGCTACTTTATTGTCTTGATCAGCAGCACTTGCTTATCTCGAGCGAGCACTGTCTGAAGTGAATGTTCATATATCTGCTCAATGTGTGGGGTCTGGAATGGCCATGTTACACAATTGGAAATTGTCATGTCCCACAACTTGGGAATCATACAGTATTGTATTGCTGCTGTTGCTATGTAATAACATTTGCCTTTTAGAAGTTTGTCCTCCCTCTGTCCCTGTCGGACTCCCTAGTTCTGATGTCAGTAACTCCTCCCCTCTTCCTCATTCTGAGTATGCCAGTTAAGTTATGAACCTCATGCCTGTGCATTTCCGGTTCAGAATAGTGTTTTACCTACTGTAATTGTGCTTATCTACAAGAATTCTGATTGAAAATAAGCCTTCTTCTGGAATCTTCACATGGCCTCTGCAGTCAATGGACATGGTTCAAGATTCCCCCATCTGATGAAATCTCTACGGGTGAGTACTGGTACATAGAGACAGCCATGAAAAGGTGTCTAAAGCACCCTACACTTGCAGCCTAGATATAATGTCAGAATACAAATGACAATGGAATGTCATCAGACACTTGGCCATACCAAGGGTGCACCAAGCACTCTAATTTCCGTATTGAATGAAGTGCATTTCCTGGATAATGGTGGAGTGTAAATGTAAAGGTACATATTTTAGAGGCTTTACCCTTCACAGAGCAAAATACTTAATTTAATATGTAAGTTGGGATAACAGACTTCCTTTAAGGGGTGACCTTCAATACTCCCTGGAGAGTCAGCTAATTCCTGTGGCCCCCCATTGAAACTGACTGAACTCTCCCCCAAATTATCTATTCCTGGAAGTTTCTTCATTATTTAAGGTGGGAAACAAGGCAGATGAGGATTTCTAATGGGAGTGGAGAGGTCAGGGATTGGGTATGGAAGGGCCTTGGCTTCAGAAAAGGGGAGTGAATATGGCCAAAATGAAAGCATTTTTTAAAGTGTTCATTGGACATCTAATTTTAGTGGGTAGTATAAGCTTTCTGTCTAACAGATATATAAGTTTGCATACAACTATAGATTCAGGTTGGGCCAAGGGATGGAAATCCTTATAACGGACCCCCTATTTTATCACCATATCCATAAAGCATATATTACAAGGGGTCGTTTGAAGCAGAAACCATTCTTCAAAGCATATTGTGCATTTGTATCATAAATAAAATCTATATTTTTATAGTCATGGTATACAACGTCAAAGACTAGACATTTCTCACCCATAATATTGTTTTTGTGGGCAGAAAACGTACCATAAAGATGACAATAAAATGTATAGCTCCTGGACTTGCCGTGCTATTCTCAGTGAACTTGCTAGGTTGTGTAGAAATGAATAATGAAACGTTTGCAAAGTGACAACCGCCATTATATTTCACTGCCTTATTATTTACTCTGTAAATCACCCAGTGCTAATTAATTATTGCTTGTCCTCAGCTTACCCCTGATACATTACATCTGGGAAAGTTTAAAGATGTTCGAACAACTTTTCTATATATGTCTGTGTTGTCAGGATCGATGATGCTGTAATGTACAATACCTATTTATTCCAGAATGTAATCAAATGTATTAATAATAGAATTTTAGTGCTAGAAAAAAATAGTGTTCAAAGATGTTTCTTGCATCTTAAACATTATTGTGATGCTTTTTTCTAAAAAGTTGTTCAAACATCTATAAACTTTCCCAGATGTAATGTAACAGGGGTAAGCTGAGGAGCTTGAAAAAGGATTGTGCATCCGAAACGCATTAAAGTTCACTCTTTGGATCTTTTTGTGTTGTTTCCACTTTTTTTGTTACTATCAAAAGGAGCCTGGTTGGGGATGCGTGCACGCTGTTAAGGTATTTTTCTGGTGCTGTTCCAAATTTTTTTGACTATATACAGTGTATATATATATATATATATATATATATATATATGCAGTGGTATATATATATATATATATATATAAAAATATATATATATGTATATGTATATTGTAAATGAAAAATATAAATATTAATATATCAATGCATAGCTAATTTAATATAAGATGATAGCAAACAAGAAAAGTATAGAAGGCATCATATGCAGTGCAGAAAAATAGCCAGCGCTATAGATACAAATTAGGGCAGGTGCAGGCGACCATATCTAACAAAACATTCAATCCAATATTATTTTATGGGGCTGTCCAAGGAAAATAGATCACAGCATTCTCGATTTGCATAGGATATTCGGATCGCACTCGGCCATACTAGTCAGTGAGTCTGTGGAAACCATCAGATGGTACTCAGATGACATCTGAGCGCTGTGTAATTTTTACGGACTGACACAATTGAGAAGATGGAGACATCTTCTTCTCATCTGAGAAAATCGGATAACACTATGATCACACCCTGATTAGAGTGTGATTAGACTAATCAGCCCGATTCTCTCGGATGAGAGAAAATACGGCAGTGTCACTCTAACCTTAAAGGGATCCTGTCACCAGGATTGTGCATAGTAACCTACAGACAATGTCAGGTTGGCGCCGTTATACTGAATAAAATGATACCTTGGTTGATGAAATCCGTCTTGTGGTTGTTGTTTAATCTTTATTTTCAGTTTTGTGTTCAGTCTCGTGCAGGGCAGGGGCAGAGTAGAGGTGCGATGGGGTGTGGTGACATCCGCTCGCCTAATCCATACCTTATAATACAAATCTTACTCTAGCCAATGACTGGAGTAAGGGTTGTGGCAAGGTGCCCAGAGGCACACACTACTTTTCAGATGTGCCTGATTATGTGAGCCTCTTAAGGTACCTTCACACTGAACGATATCGCTAGCGATCCATGACTTTGCAGCGTCCTGGCTAGCGATATCGTTCAGTTTGACAGGCAGCAGCGATCAGGATCCTGCTGTGACATCGTTGGTCGGAGCAGAAAGTCCAGAACTTTATTTCGTCACTGGATCTCCCGCAGACATCGTTGAATCGGCGTGTGTGACGCCGATTCAGCGATGTCTTCACTGGTAACCAGGGTAAACATCGGGTTACTAAGCGCAGGGCCGCGCTTAGTAACCCGATGTTTACCCTGGTTACCAGTGTAAACGTAAAAAAAAAAAACACTACATACTTACATTCCGGTGTCTGTTGTCCGGCGCTCTGCTTCCTGCACTGGCTGTGAGCGCCGGCGAGCCGTAAAGCACAGCGGTGACGTCACCGCTCTGCTTTACGGATGGCCGGTGCTGACAGTGCAGAGAAGCACAGCGCCGGAGGACAGACACCGGAATGTAAGTATGTACTGTTTGTTTTTTTATGTTTACGCTGGTAACCAGGGTAAACATCGGGTTACTAAGCGCGGCCCTGCGCTTAGTAACCCGACGTTTACCCAGGTTACCCGGGGACTTTGGGATCGTTGGTCGCTGGAGAGCTGTCTGTGTGACAGCTCTCCAGCGACCACACAGCGACGCTGCAGCGATCGGCATTGTTGTCTAGATTGCTGCAGCGTCGCTTAATGTGACGGTACCTTTAACAAATCAGGTGCCTCTGACAACATGCCTGGTGATCAACACTGGCGTGAATAACGCTGATCTTGACGAATTGGGGCCTTTGATGAATTCAGACCATAGTCAACACAATGTTGCATGACTGACTGTAACAATTCTGCTTTCATTATTACCAGTAACAGTAAAATGGCCCATAATGTAAGCCTGGCATAAACCCACAGATTCAATATAAATTAGTTCAAAAATATCATCAACGTATCTGTGTACAGCGAACGCTTTTAAGTAGCTTTATACTACACAACCAGAAAAACTCTTCCTGCACACAGTCACTACTACAATAGCTTTACAACCCGTGCTTTAGACAGTATAATATCAATCAGTATTCACCCACTGGCATTTATAACACCCACATAGCATGATGAAGAACAACATGTCAACCATCATAGGTTTAGCTATGAGATGAGGAGGCACCACAGCTGTTAGGTGGCCATTGGCTGAAGGAATCAAGATACGTTGCATTGGAATAGCACAACACCTGGAGTAACGCATAGTCTTGTCGCCCTCAACACCAACAAGCTAAAACTCCTTCTGATGCACATACAGTTAGGTCCGTATATATTTGGACAGAGACAACATTTTTCTAATTTTGGTTATAGACATTACCACAATGAATTTTAAACAAAACAATTCAGATGCAGTTGAAGTTCAGACTTTCAGCTTTCATTTGAGGGTATCCACATTAAAACTGGATGAAGGGTTTAGGAGTTTCAGCTCCTTAACATGTGCCACCCTGTTTTTAAAGGGACCAAAAGTAATTGGACAATTGACTCCAAGGCTATTTCATGGACAGGTGTGGGCAATCCCTTCGTTATGTCATTCTCAATTAAGCAGATAAATGGGCTAGAGTTGATTTGAGGTGTGGTGCTTGCATTTGGAAAGTTTTGCTGTGAATTAAACATGCGGTCAAAAGAGCTCTCCATGCAGGTGAAACAAGCCATCCTTAAGCTGCGAAAACAGAAAAAACCCATCCGAGAAATTACTACAATATTAGGAGTGGCAAAATCTACAGTTTGGTACATCCTCAGAAAGAAAGAAAGCACTGGGGAACTCATCAATGCAAAAAGACCTGGGCGCCCACGGAAGACAACAGTGGTGGATGATCGCAGAATAATCTCCATGGTGAAGAGAAACCCCTTCACAACAGCCGACCAAGTGACAACACTCTCCAGGGGGTCGGCGTATCAATATCCAAATCTACCATAAAGAGAAGACTGCATGAAAGTAAATACAGAGGGTTCACTGCACGGTGCAAGCCACTCATAAATATCAAGAATAAAAAGGCTAGACTGGACTTTGCTAAAAAACATCTGAAAAAGCCAGCACAGTTCTGGAAGAACATTCTTTGGACTGATGAAACCAAGATCAACCTCTACTAGAATGATGGAAAGAGAAAAGTATGGCGAAGGCGTAGTACAGCTCATGATCCAAAGCATACCACATCATCTGTAAAACACAGCGGAGGCAGTGTGATGGCTTGGGCATGCATGGCTGCCAGTGGCACCGGGTCACTAGTGTTTATTGATGATGTGACACAGGACAGAAGCAGCAGAATGAATTCTGAGGTCTTCAGAGCCGCCATACTGTGTGCTCAGATCCAGCCAAATGCAGCAAAACTGATTGGTCGTCGTTTCATACTACAGATGGACAATGACCCAAAACATAAAGCCAAAGTAACCCACGAGTTTATTAAAGCAAAGAAGTGGAATATTCTTGTATGGCCAAGTCGGTCACCTGATCTCAACCCAACTGAGCATGCATTTCACTTGTTAAAGACTAAACTTCAGACAGAAAGGCCCACAAACAAACAGCAACTGAAAACCACCGCAGTGAAGGCCTGGCAGAGCATCAAAAAGGAGGAAACACAGCGTCTGGTGATGTCCATGAGTTCAACACTTCAGGCAGTCATTGCCAACAAAGAGTTTTCAACCAAGTACTAAAAATGAACATTTTATTTAAAATTATTTAATCTGTCCAATTACTTTTGGTCCCTTTAAAAATAGGGTGGCACATGTTAAAGAGCTGAAACTCCTAAACCCTTCATGCAATTTTAATGTGGATACCCTCAAATGAAAGCTGAAAGTCTGAACTTCAACTGCATCTGAATTGTTTTGTTTAAAATTCATTGTGGTAATGTCTATAACCAAAATTCGAAAAATGTTGTCTCTGTCCAAATATATATGGACCTAACTGTAACTGTTTAAAAGGTCCAAGAACTGTCCTGATTCTCATTATCTGTAACTTGTCACCCACTCTTTTTAAATGAGTTGTTCTTTTTCTATTAGAATTCTGCCAGCACCATAGGTGCTGGTACTTACTTTCCCTCCCATCCCAACATGCATTACATCTCCTATTGTACAGTGGTTTGCATGTCCTGAACTGAAATCTGGGACCTTTTAATGATTCAAATAATTAAGGCTCAATAATTGAAATGAAGGTATAAAATGTATTGGGTCATAACTGTGGTCGGTGGAAGGAAAAGCCGGGATTATAAGATACAAGTGTCAGTGGCAATGAGAACCATATTGTACATGACTTTCCTATCTCTATAGCTCCTGGTGGTGGTTTATTTGTGATGATGAATCTGATACTTTCCTAGTCAATGCGGAAATGGATCTTAGTGACCAAATCATCTACGTCAGTCTTCTCAATGCAGCATATTTTCATTCTAAAGATGAATGCATCCGTGCTATAAATATGGTGCATTACATACTGTCACCCACCATGGCATTTTTAATGGCAAGAAAAATAATTGCTATTGTTGGTAGTTTCACAAAAAAATCCATTAAAAATACAGCATAGAGCTTTCTGCCATTCTACTAAAACCACTTAAAGAATAACCGTCGCTTTGTTTTTTTTTTCATGAATCCATAGAACACGCAAAAATAGGAAAATGTGTAATATATCTTACTAGAGAAATCTCATTCCTTCTCCTCGTGAGCTGATCTTTCATTCCTAAAATGCTGAATTCAGGGGTAAAACCTCTCTTCAGTGAATACAGATTTTCCTATTACGGAGATAGGAGATGGTAGTTGGTTCTTATAAAGATCTATGGAGAACTGTAACGGTTGTGTCAGGAGAACTTACAGCCGAATGTCTGTGTCGGCCTCGAGCTTCCTCCTCCCTCCTCCTATTTAAAGGATTGATAATATGTTTCTGATCTTAGGCTACTTTCACACTAGCGTTTTTTGCAATACGTCGCAATGCGTCGTTTATGGGAAAAAACGCATCCTGTAAAGTTGTATACAGGATGCGTTTTTTGCCCCATAGATTAACATTAGTGACGCATTGTGATGCATTGACATGCGACGGTTGCGCCGTGTTGTGGCGGACTGCCAGGAGCAAAAAACGTTACATGTAACGTTTTTTGCTGCCAATGGACCACTTTTTCCGACCGCGCAGGTGCGGCTGGAACTCCGCCCCCACCTCCCCGCACCTCACAATGGGGCAGCGAATGCGCAGGAAAAATGCATCCGCTGCATCCGCTGCCTCCGTTGTGCGGCGCATTCACTGCTAGCGTCGGAACTTCGGCCCGACGCACTGCGATGGGCCGAGTCCGACGCTAGTGTGAAAGTAGCCTTACAGTGTCCAACCACTTGGACCACCAGCAATCACAAGAATGGGGGGTTACTGAGTGTCCTGTGTAAATGGAGACAGTGGAGTGATTTACTCGCCTGTCGATGATTTTTCACTAAAGCAAAATCTCCTCTGAGTTTTATCAGTATTTGGTCAGTGTTCCAGTATTAACTATCAGTGATTTTCATGTATGAAAAAAAAAATGTATTGAAAAGCTATTCCTATACATTGCAATGTTAAACACGGATGGCGCATGGACTGTACACTGTGTTGTCCATGATTTTCATAGACCCATAAACCCGTTTGGGTAACTTTGATCCATTAAGCGGATCAAAAATGGACAAATCACCATGACGTGAACATGTAAACAGACCCATAGACCATAAGGGTTATTCGTTCCATCCATAAAGAACACAGGACACTTTACTCACGGTCCGGATGTCTAAATAAAGTTTAAGTCCCTTAGAGAATAAAGGAAGCCAGAGAACATGTGTGTCCTGGGCAGCTTCATTTCCACAGGCACTCAGGAACCTACTGAGATCAGGAATGTATCACCCATCATGAAAAGGGGTGATAAGTGTTAATTTAATGACCATCACTAAGGTCACAGGTGTAGACCAATGGTGGACCCAAACACAGAAGGGCCCCTGTGCAACAACCGTATATGGGTCCTTTGCAGTCCAGCAGTTCTGCTATGACTTCTCATGGCTGCTTTGGAGGTGGGAATGGGTCCCATTAGCTCTTGGTCCCATATGCGGCAACAATGATGTGTTCACCCCTAGTGCAGATGACCGCATTTCCAGTCCGAGTGCAATCCGACAGAACCTCGGATAGCACTCAGATCAATGTTAGTCTGTGGGGCCATGTCCGATATTTCAGATCGCACTCGCCAATGCAAGTCAATGAGTCCATGGAAACCATCTGACTGCACTGGGATGACTTAATGGAGAAGATTGAGACATTGCGAGAGAATCGGGTCACATTGTGATCACACTCTGATGAAACCCTGATCGGAGCGTGATTCACATAATCGACTCGATTTTCTTGGATGAGAGAATACATGGTCGTCTGCAACTAGAAATAAAAGACAGAGATGGTGAGGAGTGTATAACAGGACAACATTTGTTTGTAGTCTGTTACCATGGGAACACATGCTGCACACAAGAGCTTTGTTTACAAAACATAAGTATATTCTTTATTCAAGAATCATTGACACGTGGGATCCCCGAAAGGTCATTAAAATGTGACCTGTAATTAGGTAAGGCATCTTTGTAGATATAATGCAAACACATAATCACTGTTATGGCACAACTAGCGCAAATTAATCCTGAATTTGCAGAAGATATTAGGCTGGTGCCAGATGTCTGAACATTCTGTCCAAACTTAGTTAAATGCCCTGTATTCACGAAATCCCTTGTTTAAACATACACGATGTACCGCAAACTAATGTTAGCAGTGATAACCAGATCACGTGCGCAGTATAACACATTTTGATATATTTTATTTACAGGCTCATTTAATGGCTTAATCAGCTATTTTTACGCTTTGAACCATAATCCAATCTTTCTTAAGCATTCGCACCATGGCCTTTAATACTCTGCTACATTCTGTCCTCTGACTAAAACTTTAGCTATGTTAATTACCTACTTGTATATATTCATGACCGCCTTACTTCTGTGCAATCTCCTCCAAACAACATCCTAAAATGGAGCCATTGCTTTATTGTTAATGACTTAATTTTTTATTTTTTTTTGGCAAAATCCTCTGTTGTCCCTGGATGACATGCATTACTTTTCAGGGCATACTTATAATATAACATCATAATATTCTCAGTATGAGGTTAGTAGCTTAGAATTATGCAAAACACATTTGTGCCCAGATACAAGATAGTCTAACGCGAAATGTCATTAATATGTAACTAAATGACAATTATGCATCAGAGCTGTGAAGAGAAGCCCCGAGACGGATTATAAACTCATTACTGCATTATCATGTATTTTCCTGACAGCAGATCAATTCTTGGCAGATATGTGACTTTTACTAAATTACTGTACACAAGTAATTTTGAAGTTGGACTAAGACTAATGATCAGACCCTGCCATGATGCTTGGTAATGTATGAGCTGTGTTCGATATTATACATGAACTGGGGGAATTATGAGCAAGTCGTACAAATAAACATAGCTGAAACCTAAGATAAAAACAAAATGACCATATAGCCAATGTAGTAGGTAGATATAAAAATAGTAATAGTAAATGTATAAGGTTGCTTATTAATTACCACTATTTTGATCAAAAAACATAAAAGCCATCCCACCGCGACAAGGTGTACCCAATCGGGACAGTACAATGTTTAGTATTAAAATCTCACCTTGTGTCAACCGGCCTCAATATAGATAATGGCAGAGCAGGACCCAGGCGGCTCGAATGTTCAGACGCCCGCCCATGGGAAGCTACATAGGTGAAAGGCCTAGCTTAAAAAGTGGGAGCTGTAAAATCACTTGGCATTCAGCAGCACCCACTCAAGTGATGATCTGATTGGGAATACTTTCACAATACAGGGCTACAGAATATCGGGGTCGCTCACATTACAATTATTTTAATTTCCAATAACTTTTGCCGTGCCATTAAAACTTAAATCCACACTTGTGGAAGGGTACCTTGTTACTCAACTGCAGGACTATATTATAAAGTTGTGCGAAAAAGTGTTTATCCCCTCCCTGATTTATTATTCTTTGCATGTTTTAAATTGTCTCTTCAGAGAGGAAGAGCAGTAGAACTCTAGTGCCACGTATAGGAAGTAGCAATCCTAAAAGTCCTTATCTACCCTTTAACGAGCCTTGTCACATAAAAACACTAGAATCTCCATTTGCAGATACTGTTTCAGGGTACGGCCCCTCATCAGTGCAAAGTGAGAGATCTGGTTTGGCTGTGTTAGAGAAGCATCAGACCAGGATCCTAGAAGTAACATTTCCCCTTGCAGAAAGTGACTTTTTTTCAGATCACCAAACAAATTAAAATATGAGACAAAGATAACATAAGTAAACACAGAATGCAGTTTTTAAATGAAGGGGTAAAATAAATAAAACCTAGCCCCCCCCCCAAAAAAAAAAACATAAATTAACTGCAGTTTATCACATCTTTGGGAAGCTGAGTTCAAATTTCCAAGCCACAGGCCTGATTACTGCCACACCTGTTTTCAATCAGGAAATCACTTAAATAGGACCTGCATGTCAAAGTGAAGTAAACCAAAAGATCCTCAAAAGCTAGACATCATGCCAAGATCCAAAGAAATCCTGGAACAAATTAGAAACAAAGTGATTGAGATCTATCAGTCTGGAAAAGGTTTAACCACAAATGACAAAACCATGGAAAAGTGGTGAACCTTCCCAGGAGTGGCCGGCCGAGCAAAATTACCCCAAGAGTGCAATAACGACTCATCCAAGAGGTCACAAAAGACCCTATAACAATATCCAAATATCTGCAGGCCTCACTTGCTTCGGTTATGTCAGTGTTCATGCCTCCACCATAAGAAACAGACTGGGCAAAAATGGCCTACATGGCAGAGTTCCAAGATGAAAACCATTACTGAGCTTTAAGAACATAAAAGCTAGTCTCAGTTTTGCCAGAAAACACGATGACCTGCAAGATTTTTGGAACAATACTCTGTGGACTGATAAGTCAAAAGTTGAACTTTTTGGAAGGTGTATGTCTCATTATATCTGGCATAGAAGCAACACAGCATTTCAGAAAGGGAACATCATACCAACAATAATATATGGTGGTGGTAGTGTGATGGTCTGGGGCTGTTTTGCTGCTTCATGGAAGATTTGCTGTGGTAAATGGAACCATGACTTCTGCTATCTACCAAAAAATCCTGAAGGAAAATGTCCAGCAGTCTGTTCTTGACCTCAAACTGAGGCACACTTTGGTTATGCAGCAGGACAATGATCCAAAACACACCAGCAAGTCCACCTCTGACTGGCTTAAGTAAAACAAAACTAAGACTTTGGAGAGGCCTAGTCAAAGTCCTGACCTTAACCTGAATGAGATGCTCGGAAAACCTCCAAAGTGGCTGAATTACAACAATTCTGCAAAGATGAGTGGGCCACAATTCCTCCAGAACGTTGCAACAGACTCGTTGCCAGTTGTCGCAAATGCTTGATAGATGTCGTTGCTGCTAAAGATGGCCCAACCAGTTATTAGGTTTAGAGGGCAATCACTTTTTCCCACAGAGCCCTGTAGATTTGGATTTCTTTTTCCCTTAATAATAAAGACCCTCAGTTAAAAACTGCAATTTGCACCATAATGCTTTTTACCTGATCCACATGTATTCTATTGTTTTTTTTACCTGTACTACATGTACTGTACTGCTCCCTACATGTACTGCATGTACTGTACTGCTCCCTACCTGCACTACATGTACTGACTGCATGATAACGCTTTCTGCCTGTTCCACAAGCACTGAATTGTTCTCTATGTGTACTACATGTACTGAACTGCTTCCTACCATACTACAGTGTGGGCCATGTATATGTCCAAGTTCAAAATGGCCGCCATAGTCATCACCCATCTTGAAAAGTTTTCCCCCTCCCATATACTAATGTGCCACAAACAGGAAGTTGAGATGACCAACCATTCCCATTTTATTTAGGTGTATCCATATACATGGCCCACCCTGTACTTTTCAAATATAATGTATGGATATCCCATATATTACAGGAAATGCCGTTTACTGAGATATACAGTGACAAGACCCTTCACAATTTCATTCAGATATTTCCAATTTATTTCAGCCATCTAAAATCTCCATTTCCATTATAATATCAAATGTGTTATTCTTAAGATGTAGATAGTTTAAAACCTATGTAGCTTTGGTCCAGGAGACCTGCATCAGCATTTCTTCCCAAGTGGAGCGTCTCCTATGAGAACGAAAGCTGCAATATCCAATGTTCATTACATTCTGTCTTCTCCCTAGCATCAGCTCATCGTGCACAGTTAAGCACCACCATGAAACCGATATCCAGAGGTCAACACGTAAATGGACACACATTAACCATGCAACACTTTGGCGCTCAAGCCTTTGACTGCAGCATAGCAAACGACAGGACCAGTGTAATACGAGGGCATATATCGCACCTCAAACTACATCTCCATGTGCAGACACCCTAAGTTTAATTGTGGCCGGGGCTCGAGGGATTCGTTCTCATGTTCTCAATTTAAATTATTGTTTATAATTTATGTAAGATTTTAGGAGAGAATACAATGATATGTTTTATTATGGTAAATGATTATGAAAGGAAATATGCACATTTTTATAATAAAATTATAGTCAATTTCCTTTAATCCATCATTAACATATCTAAGAACCTGCAGAAATGCAGACAAAAAAAAATAACATAAATTATTTGAATCAGATGAACTTCTTAATTAAGAAATAAAACAACATAAAATAAAAAATAACATAAAATAGCATAAAATTCAGTCCCTTTCCCCGGCTGTCACCTCTCACCTAACAAAAATATTCAACCTTTCCCTCACTTCCGGTATTTTTCCCTCCTCATTTAAGCATGCCATCATACATCCATTACTTAAAAAACCATCCCTCGACCAAAACTGTGCCGCTAATTATAGACCTGTCTCTAATCTTCCCTTCATCTCTAAACTCCTCGAACGCCTGGTCCACTCCCGTCTTACCCGCTATCTCTCAGATAACTCTCTTCTCGACCCTCTTCAATCTGGTTTCCGCTCTTTACACTCTACTGAAACTGCCCTCACTAAAGTCTCTAATGACCTACTAACAGCTAAATCTAATGGTCACTACTCCATGCTAATTCTCTTGGATCTCTCTGCAGCATTTGATACTGTGGATCATCAGCTCCTCCTCACTATGCTCCGCTCCATCGGCCTCAAGGACACCGTTCTCTCCTGGTTCTCCTCCTATCTCTCTGACCGATCCTTCACTGTATGTTTCGCTGGTTCCTCCTCCTCTCACCTTCCCCTTACTGTTGGGGTTCCTCAAGGATCAGTCCTAGGCCCCCTCCTCTTCTCTTTGTATACTGCCCCTATTGGACAAACAATCAGTAGATTTGGCTTCCAGTACCATCTCTATGCTGACGACACCCAACTATACACTTCTTCTCCTGATCTCACGCCTGCCTTATTAGAAAACACCAGTGATTGTCTTACCGCTGTCTCTAGCATCATGTCCTCCCTCTATCTGAAACTAAACCTGTCAAAAACTGAACTCCTCGTGTTTTCTCCCTCTACTAACCTACCTTTGCCTGACATTGCCATCTCCGTTTGCGGTTCCACCATTACTCCAAAGCAACATGCCCGCTGCCTTGGGGTCATCCTTGATTCTGACCTTTCATTCACCCCCCACATCCGATCACTGGCTCGCTCTTCTTACCTGCATCTCAAAAACATTTCTAGAATTCGCCCTTTTCTTACTTTCGACTCTGCAAAAACTCTTACTGTTTCACTTATTCATTCTCGTCTGGACTATTGTAACTCTCTACTAATCGGCCTCCCTCTTACCAAACTCTCCCCGCTCCAATCTGTCCTGAATGCTGCTGCCAGGATCATATTCCTCACCAACCGTTACACCGATGCCTCTACCTTGTGCCAGTCATTACACTGGTTACCCATCCACTCAAGAATCCAGTACAAAACTACTACCCTCATCCACAAAGCACTCCATGGCTCAGCACCACCCTACATCTCCTCTCTGGTCTCAGTCTACCACCCTACCCGTGCCCTCCGCTCCGCTGATGACCTCAGGTTAGCATCCTCAATAATCAGAACCTCCCACTCCCGTCTCCAAGACTTTACACGTGCTGCGCCGATTCTTTGGAATGCACTACCTAGGATAATACGATTAATCCCCAATCCCCACAGTTTTAAGCGTGCCCTAAAAACTCATTTGTTCAGACTGGCCTACCGCCTCAATGCATTAACCTAACGATCCCTGTGTGGCCTATATTAAAAAAAAAAAAAAAAAAAAAATTAATTAACTGGTTCATGCAGCTTTACATGAACACCCAAGCCTTACACTATGGCTGGTCCGAATAACTATAGCAATTGTTACCATCCACCTCTCGTGTCTCCCCTTTTCCTCATAGTTTGTAAGCTTACGAGCAGGGCCCTCACTCCTCTTCGTATCTGTTTTGAACTGTATTTCTGTTATGCTGTAATGTCTATTGTATGTACAAGTCCCCTCTATAATTTGTAAAGCGCTGCGGAATATGTTGGCGCTATATAAATAAAAATTATTATTATTATTATTATAAAATATTTCTAATCAGAGGAATTTCCTAATAAGGAAATAAAATAGTATAAAGTAAAAAAAAAATTAAATAATGCAAAATATTTCTAATCAGAGGAATTTTCCTAATTACGACATAAAATAACATAAAATAAAAATAAATAAATAAAATATCAAAATATTTCTAATCAGAGGAATTTCCCGGTTGGTTAATTTTAAGTCTCTGATTTTGTGAAACTCTATAATTATATTGTGTTACAAACTAATGCAGATTTATCTGACTTTTTAGGTTATTGGATGCAGAAGTAAATTTAACCCAATTCAACCCAATGAAATTTAAGCCCCAGCAATATCAGTGTGGCCTGAGAAGAGGGGGCCCAAGAATAGGTTGGCATCTCTGTCTTCCCAATTTGTAACCCTCCACAAACCATAAAATGCCTGCAAAGAAGTTATGCACAGTCTAGGGCATCATTCATATGTCATTTTTTTTTCTCAGATGCAAAAAAAGGACAATTGTTCTAGATCTGATTTTCAGCTGTTTTTGGTCCCTGTGTCTGTTTTCACCGTCCATGTGTCATTTCATCCGCTTTTCTCGTATGAGGACAAAAGTAATGGAAGATTCCCAACTTTCTGGTATATTCTTCACATGAGTGTGTTGAATGTGTTTTCACACATAGAACATGTAACCATTATAGCCTATTATAATATTCACATGTCTGTATTTCTTAAGCCATTAATCAAAATCACTCTACGGTTAGGGTCACACGAGCATTTTTCTTTCATCCAAGACAATCGGTCAGATTATGCTTCTCACACTGTGATCATAGTTTGATCAATCAGAATTTGATAAGAGTCTGATCATATTATCTGATGAGCAGAAAAAAAAAATTCTCCATCTTCTCCAATTTATAAGTTCACGAAAATCGGACTTCACTCAGATATCATCCTAGCCCGGGGTCCGATGTTTTCCATGTCCCATAGACATGAGTGGCCAAGTGCTACCCGATAATCAGATGCAACTTGAGGAAAAACTCAGGTAGCACTCTTCCGATTTTTTACGGTTGTGTGCACAAGCCTTTAGGGGCTCACTCAGACACCTGATTTTACCGTACTAGTTTAATCTTAGATTTTCATGGATAGCGCTCGTCCCTGTGATACTCTATGGGGCCATTCACATGTCTATAGTTTTTCACGGACTGAACAATCAGTCATAAATCGTGGAGATATGTCAGATTTTGATCCAACGATTGGATTAAAATTGGCAATGCAAGTGAATGGGCCCATGAAAATATTAGACCACATTTGGATGCCATTCGAGTGCAGTTCGATTTTCACAGACTGGTGGAGAGAGTGTTGAAACATTTGTTTTTCACCACTTATAAGAAAAACTGGTGACACTCGGTCCATTTTTCTCCTACGTGATAAAATCAGCCCTAGGAGTCCATAAAATCAGAGACATCACACAGGTGCCGGCTACAGTATGTACTGTCTATTTTTAACATTGTAATGGGGTCTTTGGAATTATTAAAACAAATAACGAAAATTGGACCATTTTTTGAGTATCAGAAATATTTCTGACTAAATAAGGCCTTAGTGGAACAACGGAGAGCAGACGGATACAACTCGGGTTGCATCGGTGTCCAGCCCACTATGTTATACAAACCTTTTCATATGGAAACAAACTTAAATGGGTTATCCAACGAGCAAAGTACATTTAAATTAATAGATCTTAGAATAAAATAAACACATAATCACAAATGAGGTATACTGGAATGTAATAACGAAGCATAAAAGCCTTGAATAATGCAGATAATAAAATATTACACAAACAAAAGTGGCGTGAAATACAGTATGATACCCCCACAGTGAATTCCTCCACATGCACGGTATGATGACCCTACTGTACCCCCCTGTGGGGTTTTGTTAAACTGCTTAATTCCTTCTTTGACTCGATTTTCCATTGTGGTTCTCTATAAATTTTCAATATGGGGTTTAGTATTAATGAACAGTACAGACCAAAAGTTTGGACACACCTTATTTAAAGATTTTTCTGTATTTTCATGACTATGAGAATTGTAAATTCACACTGAAGGCATCAAAACTATGAACACATGTGGAATTATATACTTAACAATAAAGTGTGAAACAACTGAAAATATGTCTTATATTCTAGGTTCTTCAAAGTAGCCACCTTTTGCTTTGATGACTGCTTTGCACACTCTTGGCATTCTCTTGATGAGCTTCAAGAGGTAGTCACCAGGAATGGTTTTCGCTTCACAGGTGTGCCCTGTCAGGTTTCATAAGTGGGATTTCTTGCCTTATAAATGGGGTTGGGACCATCAGTTGTGTTGTGCAGAAGTCTGGTGGATACACAGCTGATAGTCCTACTGAATAGACTTTATGAGCTTCAAGAGGTAGTCATCGGGAATGGTCTTCCAACAATCTTGAAGGAGTTCCCAGAGATGCTTAGCACTTGTTGGCCCTTTTGCCTTCACTCTGCGGTCCTGCTCACCCCAAACCATCTCGATTGGGTTCAGGTCTGGTGACTGTGGAGGCCAGGTCATCTGGCGTAGCACCCCATCACTCTCCTTCTTGGTGGTCAAATAGCCCTTACACAGACTAAAGATGTGTTTTGGGTCATTGTCCTGCTGAAAAATAAATGACGGTCCAACTAAAGGCAAACCAGATGGAATAGCATGCCGCTGCAAGATGCTGTGGTAGCCATGCTGGTTCAGTATGCCTTCAATTTTGAATAAATCCCCAAAAGTGTCACTAGCAAAGCACCCCACACCATCACATCTCCTCCTCCATGCTTCACGATGGGAACCAGGCATGTAGAGTCCATCTGTTCACCTTTTCTTCGTCGCACAAAAACACGGTGATTGGAACCAAAGATGTCAAATTTGGACTCATCAGACCAAAGCACAGATTTCCACTGGTCTAATGTTCATTCCTTGTGTTCTTTAGCCCAAACAAGTCTCTTCTGCTTGTTGCCTGTCCTTAGCAGTGATTTCCTAGCAGCTATTTTACCATGAAGGCCTGCTGCACAAAGTCTCCTCTTAACAGTTGTTGTAGAGATGTGTCTGCTGCTAGAACTCTGTGTGGCATTGACCTGGTCTCTAATCTGAGCTGCTGTTAACCTGTGATTTCTGAGGCTGGTGACTCAGATAAACTTATCCACAGAAGCAGAGGTGACTCTTGGTCTTCCTTTCCTGGGGCAGTCCTCATGTGAGCCAGTTTCTTTGTAGCGCTTGATGGTTTTTGCAACTGCACTTGTGGACACTTTCAAAGTTTTCCCAATTTTTCAATTGACTGACCTTCATTTCTTAAAGTAATGATGGCCACTTGTTTTTCTTTACTTAGCTGCTTTTTTCTTGCCATAATACAAATTCTAATAGTCTATTCAGTAGGACTATCAGCTGTGTGTCCACCAGACTCCTGCACAATACAACTGATGGTCCCAACCCCATTTATAAGGCAAGAAATCCCACTTATTAAACCTGACAGGGCACACCTGTGAAGTGAAAACCATTCCCGGTGACTACCTCTTGAAGCTCATCAAGAGAATGCCAAGTATATAATTCCACATGTGTTAATTCATAGTTTTGATGCCTTCATTGTGAATTTACAGTTTTCTTAGTCATGAAAATACAGAAAAATCAGTACTGTATGTTTTTTTGCTAATTAGTGTTGCAAAACCACTGAAAAAATTCCTAAAAACCATGATAAAAAGGTAGAATGCAGAAACTGTGCCAAAAAATTGACATTATTTTTAAAGGGAACCTGTCACCCCGAAAATCGCGGGTGAGGTAAGCCCACCGGCATCAGGGGCTTATCTACAGCATTCTGGAATGCTGTAGATAAGCCCCCGATGTTACCTGAAAGATGAGAAAAAGATGTTATATTATACTCAACCAGGGGCGGTCCCGCTGCTGGTAGGGTCAAACGGGCGTCTCCGGTCCGCTGCGGCGCCTCCCATCTTCATTACAAGACGTCCTCTTCTGATCTTCAGCCACGGCTCCGGCGCAGGCGTGCTTTGCTCTGCCCTGTTGAGGGCAGAGGATAGTACTGCAGTGCGCAGGCGCCGGAAAGGTCAGAGGCCCGGCGCCTGCGCACTGCAGTACTTTGTCTGCCCTCAACAGGGCAGAGCAAAGTACGCCTGCGCCGGAGTCGTGGCTGAAGATCAGAAGAGGACGTCTTGTAATGAAGATGGGAGGCACCGCAGCGGACCGGAGACGCCCGTTTGACCTGACCAGCAGCGGGACCGCCCCTGGGTGAGTATAATATAACGTCTTTTTCTCCTCTTTCAGGTAACATCGGGGGCTTATCTACAACATTACAGAATGCTGTAGATAAGCCCCTGATGCCGGTGGGCTTACCTCACCCGCGAATTTCGGGGTGACAGGTTCCCTTTAAGATGAATTAAAATATGTCAGAAAAAAACGCAACATGTGGACTATAGGCAGGTTTCTCATTGAATGAATGGGATGTCTGTTGAATCAGATTTGAAGCATTTTTATGTAGATTGTGGAGCAGAAAGTGTTCCAAAAACTGCTTCAAAAATGTCTATATCAACATACCCTAAGAGTTACATCTTAGTGCAGGGCTGCTCTAGCTAGAGAGAAGAAAGTACTTGCCAGAAAAAGGAGAAATGTTAATATATCTCATCTTAATAAAAGGAGACATAAAATAACAAACAAACAACATTTTATCACCATGAACATTTTGCAAAACTGTGTACAATGTGTTCTGCAATACAAACATAGTTGTTGGATTTAAGCACCAAGAAAACCTTAAAGGGTAAGGGCATGGTTTAAATACCTAAAAAATGATATATACTACCTCTCTACCCCCAATAGCTACAGCACCACTGCTCTCATGGTCTCCACCGGTCTGTGCTTACTTCCTGCAGTACATCATCACTGCTGCAGCCAATCATTGCCCTAACTGCTGAGGCTATGTGAATAATATATGGCACCTGAACCCTGCAACAATTTATCAAAGTATGGAAGGGATCACCAGCGTACTGGCACTGGACTGGCAGGGGATACAAGAGGTGAGTATTTGTGTTATTTTATGTTTCGCGATTTGTTTGCGCTACACTAATTTTTTTAAATCCACCCACACCACCCAAGAAAAAATAAAAGCAGACAAAAATAAAAGCAGACAAAAGAAACTTTTGAACCAGTTTTAGAAAATAATTTTCTGGTGTCCATCAATGTTAAGGTTTTTCGCTATCCTTGGTCAACACTTTAAGAGGTTGTCCACTGTTCGGTTAACCCCTCCCCTTATGAATCCCCAAGTTGAGGATGATGAATGATGCATGGCACCTAATTGCTGCAGGAATTAACCAAAGAATGGAAGGGATCACCAAAGTGCTGGCGCTGGAATGGCAGAGGATATAAAAAGAGAGTTTATGGTTTATTTTATGTTTAACCCTTGCCCTGTTCTGGACAAAAATGTTAAATCCGTGCTAAAAAAAAACCCAAAACAAAACAAAAAAAAACCCCTTTTCAACAAGTTTTAAAAAATGTTGTTCTCAATGTTCTGGTGTCCATCAACATTAAGATTTATTAATACCCTTTGTCAACACTGAAAGGGGTTGCCCACTACTCGGAATCCTTATGTTTCACCCTTGTAAATAAAAGGTCTCACACACTTTCCGGTTGTATGTGATACGTCCAAAGACGAGGAGAGTAAAGCCCTTGATAATATGCCGCAGGGATCGCGTGACATTGTTATGGCTGGAGGAGACCGTGCCGACACTGCAGGAATGGCACCAACAGCAGAGGTGAGTATAAGCGCTTTTATTTTACATGGGGCTTTACAAGGGTTTGTGAGTCGTAGACGACCACTTTAAACCTCATATACATGACTATTAGGCTGGGTTCCCATTGCATTATGGGACCGCGCTTAACGGACAGCGTTGCACGGCGAAATTAACGCCGTGCAACGCGTCCGTTAACGCGCCCATTGAAGGCAATGGGAACGCGCTTCACTAGCGCGTGCCATGTTCGGCACGCGCTAGCGACGCGCCGGTGATTCCTGGCGCGCCGCGGACGCTGCTTGCAGCGTCCGAGGCGCGCCCGCGGTCAGTTCCCCGTTCTCGCAGATCGGGGATCTGCGAGAGCGGGGACGTTACCGCGACCCCGACCGCAGCCCCATAGAAAACATTGCGTTAGCGCAATCCGCTAGCGCTAGCGCTAAACGGATTGCACTAACGCAATGTGACCCTAGCCTTAATACAGATCCATGTATAAGTTTGTTTCTCCGCAATATCTGATGTCCTTCATACATGTTTTCTCTGCATTGTAAAGGGTCTCAAAATATGCTGACACATGATGAATAAAGATTCATCGTATTCACTAATCAGGCCTTTCCAAGTTACCATCCGGTCACGTCATTAACCAGTATACTACTTATCTGTGAGGCCTCTTGACCTGAACTGATCACTTAAATCAGACCGCACTCAATAGAAATGAAGAAGCGATCATTCTTTCATACTCAGCACTGATCTGTTTCATTTTAATGAAATAATTCAAGAAAATACTTTAAAAGGGTATAACCTCTATAAAGTAAGCTCTCCATGTTCACACAACACAGATTTCAGGCAACCACCTTCATAATATCACGGACTGTTCTTATCGAAACCAATTCAAGCTGTCTTTCTTCTATCGAATTGGTGGAGAAAGGTTGAACTTGATGGACCTAGGTCTTATTTCAACCCATGTAACCATGAACTGTATCAAAAGCTCATAAAGCCAAATATAAATATTGTTTGTACATGTAAAGCTATCAATATTTTACAACATTTAATTCACTATTTTTACCACCTGTGCCAAAAGTTGAAAATGTTGAGAAAAAGGGGCATGGCTAACCTTTTGGAAAAAAAGCACTAATGCAATTCTATATAAAAGTTGCACAAAAGTCACTGTATTCTAGATATAGCTGTCTAAAAAAGGGCACGAAACAAATACATTTCTGGTACTACCTTTATTTTTAAGAAACACAAAAAGTCACAATTTGAGCAAAATTCTAGATTACTTTGCATCATTTCATACACTGGTCTACGCTCTTGTCTTGTATTGAGGAGTGCACTAAGTTGCGCATGCGTAATATGCCCAAACTTCACCATTACGCCTGATATGTGATAAATATGGAATGGTGGAATTGAAGTAAGTACATTAAAGACTTGGTGCCAATTAAGTCATTTTTTGGCAGTCTTATGAAAATCAGAGATGAGAAAACTGAGTTTTGCTCTATCGGCACCTGTCAGATCTCGTGCCAATGCCGACATGATGATACAAATGGAATATATTAAAAAAGTCCTAAACAATTTTTTTTGTTGCTGTTGTTATTTATAGGAAGATAAGAAAGGCTGGAAAATCACAACGTCGCACCATGTCTCATTTTAGATAAACCCCACAAAGCTGTAAAACTGGATCCCTGACAATAACAGTGCAGTAAGCTACCGTAGTGTCTGGTTGCCTTTGGTTACATCATTGTTCTCCGCGCCATCTTATTATATATATATCTATGTATATAATTGTCTAAGGGTGTTTCCGTCTGTCTGTCTGACTGTCTGTCTTTCTGTCTGTCTGTCTGTCCTGGAAATCCCGCGTCTCTGATTGGTCGAGGCCGCCAGGCCTCAACCAATCAGCGACGGGCACAGCGACGATGATGTCATAAAGGACGTAGACATCCCGCGTCTCTGATTGGTCGAGGCCGCCAGGCCTCGACCAATCAGCGACAGGAACAGTATCAACGTAGATGTCATAATGGTTGCCATGGCGACGATGATGTCATAAAGGTTGCCTCGACCAATCAGCGATGGGCACAGTCTGCCACGATTTCTGGAATCATCATTGTCCATATACTACGGGGACATGCATATTCTAGAATACCCGATGTGTTAGAATCGGGCCATAATCTAGTATATATATATATATATATATATATATATATATATATATATATAGATATATTGTGGCAAAGTTGATATTTTCTGGGGTTGATGCATTACTCACCCCACCAGGAACAGTCTACGGACAATCCAAGCCGTATACGAATAATGGGTGATATCCACCTTGGGATGAAGGTCACAACCTGACCATGATCATAGATGCTCTTTCCCTGGATTTTCTACCTCCTCTGCTCGATTTGATGCCTTATTGGCCTTGAAAATGTTGCTAAGCAATATGGGCCTATTGTTCAGAGAAGTAATGACAGATCTCACCGGTAACTTACACAAAGCTACACGCCTATAAAACTTTACTTTTTTTTTTAGATGAGTACATTTTGTGCTAGCGTATTTCTTTTCACAAGCTCTGCCAGCTTCTTAGCAGCACCGGATAGGATTATTATTGATTGAAATCATCTCTTCTTTAGTCTTCTGGGTTTTTTTTTCTGTCTTATGTTTTAGTATCGAACTCTCCTTACTGATAATTTCCAGAGGATCCTCCCTTTCTATTAGTCTCGGCATCAGAAGAGAACCAACCATTAAAAGATTTTCATTGTATAACCTCAACAAACCAGCAGGTTCTTCAAGATTAAATGTTACATAACTTGATTTGCCGGGATTACTGCGACGGAAATGTATTCTCCTCTACATAGATTCATACATATGTATCCTGTAGATTATGAGACGCAGAACATTATCAGGGTTTCATTATTAAAACACTTTTTTATGTGTTTTTTTAGCGTCTTGGATAGCAACGTAATAACAAGATGATTTAAGCAATTAAATGGCACAACCCATGGTATGTTTTATGACCTTTCTGTATATATAGCATAAAGAGTAACAATAATAACAATATAAATAATAATAACAGTATAAATAACAAGAATACAAATAATAATAGAAAACAATAATGATAATATTAATCATCAGGGATGCATACAAACTAGAAGAGCAACAATGTTCTCCTCCGTAAACTGCTCATGTAGGAGATATATATATACTTCAGAGTTGGAGGAGAAATTTCCCATCTACTTACCTTGCTTAAAGTGGATTAAAGACAAGCTGACCAGCCCCGGGAAGGATGGGTTCATGTCTTCACCAGAGCTTGTTAGATGTTCTCCAGTAGAAGACACTTCACAATGAGCTTTTGTCCCATGTCTTGCTTCTTGGACCTATCCCAGGGCTCTACAAGTCTAGAGAGGGACAGCGACTGTAGAGTGCCATGAAGCTTAGTCTTAAGATTTAGTGCATCCTCCTCCAGAGATGATGATGGCGTTGATGGTGGTGGTGATGGTGGTGATGATGATGATGGAGATGGGCTGCTTAGTTCTGCGGCTGGGGATAGATTGTGGAATGGGAGAGCAGGCGGATCAGCTCAGCTTGGAGATGCTGAACTGCAAAGACATAGGCACACACATTCACACCATCACACACCCTCACTGTACAGCAGGCACACACAAGCACAAGGGATGGACCGGCCTGGATCTCCCGCAATCTGGCTCAGAGGATCTAGAGGTGAAAGCTAATTGGATTGAGCTCTGCATCACCAAGGACAGCAGCAACAGATCGGCAAGTGCTCCTCACCAAAGCCAAGAAATCCCGAGGAGAACAAGCACAGGGTGGAGAGGAGGGGGCTGGGGGAATCCTATTCTGAGCACAGCTTTAACCCTTGCAGTGATGCAGTTTCCGAGCTTAAAGCAGCAGCGCGCTCCGAAGCCTTTACGAAGACGTCCTAGTACTCAAAAATATGGACGTTCTATGAGATTCGTAAGGGATTTTGCTGTTTTTATGAATTATTGAAATGAACAATATCATAAATAAATATTTGATGCGTAACATTTTAAAGTATTAAAAACAACGGTAAAGAAAAAAAAATTAGGAAGTAGATGAGCCTGGAGGTTGTGAGAGCTGGAGAAACCAGAGATAAAGTAGTGTAATTATCTACACAGCACATACAGTATAGGCAGGATAGACTTTAGGGTCCTTTAATATGAGACTTTTACTGTCAATCATCCCTTACCTGACTGACGTACTCAAGGGGACACAGCCCAATACTACATTCGTGCAGAAATCCAACTGAAAATGCACAGCTTCGTGTCAGTAATTCAGTTTATTAGCATTTCTTCCCAGTTTGCATACTGTACACTGCCTGATTATTCCTGCATTAGCTACAGTGATTATTGAGGGAGATCAGATCACATGTACAGTGCGGCTGTTCTTCTACTGTAAGGGGTTAAGGAATATTTGCCTTTTTATAGCTATGCGCTTGGTTGTTATGGTTCCCCAGAGAAGGACAGGAAACATCCATGTGCGCTGAGTGCTGGCATATAAGGGACACCAGTGACAGGCATGGCGGTGACAGACATGGCGGTGACAGGCATGGCAGTGACTGAGCCTGTCGATCATCTATAAATAAGAAGGGGTCACACACACACCCACTGCACACGCGCTGCTGCCAGAGGACTTACTCTAGTTCTGCAGACTATCCAGAGCAGTAATACAATACCGTCCCCAGAAGACAGCAGCACATCCTCAGGCTGTGTCTGACACACAACTAATTGTTTAAATGCCTTAGAAGACTCAATCCGGTCATCGCACTGCTCTTGTCTTATTCAATGTATCTTGTACGGACCACTGTAGACCTAAAAGGGGCAATGATATACCCTTTGGTTAATAAACAAGGGTTCATTTAGCGGAATTATTTAAAGGGTTCCCGACACATGAAAAAATGCTATTAACCTAAAAATATAGGGATAATCTTCAGTTTAATAGCATTCTGTACCTGCCCACTTGCACTTAAACCCCCGCTGCCAGGAGGGCATTGACTTTATGCCACCGTTCGGCTCTCAGCCATCGGGCCTTTTGCCGGCACAACTTCAAACACCGTTCTCTGCACAGAGAGTGGCAGCTATAACCACGTCTCCGGCACTGACTGACAGCAGGCTCAGCATTAGGGCCGGCTGCCAGTCAGTGCCGGGGCGTGGTTTAAGCTGCCGTTCTATAAACACCGAGAGGTGACTGAAACCACACCAGTGCCACTCCTGTATCTGAATGCAGAATGCTGCCGGGAGAAATAAAGGTTATTTCTTCCTGGCAGAGGGGCTCTCGGTGTGCTGGCTATATGGTGTCAAAGTACTACTAACCAGCAGATTAACCCCATGTCTGCAGGCTAATAGTGTTTTTTCAAATGACAGGTTCACTTTTAGGAGGAAATATTACCTCCCCTAACATGACTGATTTAATAAATATTCATATTCCCCACAAAATTACAACTCTGAAGCATCTTTTCTTAAAACTTTACATTGTTGCTGATCCTCTCTTACTCCTCCCAGAGTTGTATGAATAAATTGATAAATTGACAACTGGGTGTTACTATTCCTCATAGGGGTGTGTTACTGTAGAGTCAGCACTGATTGGATAGAGTCATACTGTGTAGGGACACCCCCCAACTGGTAACACCAAATTGCCAATTTCTTCACCACTTCTAGGTGGAATAACAGAGGAACGGCACAATGCAGAAGAAAAGATCCTTCAGAATTGCTTTATCATTAGGAACACCAGGATGTAATAAGCTAAACATCAGGAGGGATGAAAGGCCCCTTTTACAATTGTACTGGATCAAAATGGCCAACAATATCATAAGAGCCCTGGCGGTTTCAGACATTAGGGGGTTCTTGTTGTGGATGTGGAAGAGAACCCCCTTATCTCTTGAGCCCCTCTGCAGCTGCCCAGGTTGCACCAATGCTATGTCCGCCCCTACATAATAGGTTACTTACTGACACAAGATTTGAGCCCAATCCCTGTTGATTTGTACATTTTCCTAATTCTGGACACTTTTATATCTTTCTAAGCTCATCACCTCCCTCTTACATAGAAAAAGATCATTTTCATGAAATGATTCAGATTACGCGCCCAAGACATATGACATTTTGGTCCTATATGAATGATCGCTTTGCTAATTTACACAGGCTGATTTATCGGAAAGACTCTTGTTTACGTCGCTTTTCTTTGTAAATGGTTCTCAACTCTTGGTTTTCTATCCCCTGGAATCCCTGACGCACAGTAGCTACATATATGCAATTATATATCACATAGGGTAGGCTTGAAAACGCAAGGCCCCAGGTGCAGGGGAATATTATATGTGGTTACTTGCCGTATAAAGGTCACATGCAGCGACATTGATATGAGAACACTGTAAATAAGCTCGGCTTACTGGCGGTGTGAGCGCGTTATTGATTTACACGAGGAAGAAGAGGGGGGGAAAAAGACGATGTGTGCCACGAATGATGACACAGTGGATGAGGCTCTGCCGCTTCACTGCTAATCAGTCTGAGCACCGGGAGGAGGAGGAGGAGGAATCCCGGTGTTAAGGTTGCAAGGAAAACCCCACTGGCTCACTGTACTGTATGAGAGCATGTGCAGCAGCCATTTATCAGGGCTGGGATATCTCATCAGCATTAAGCTCCAGCCATCCAGCCGGTGTATTCCTGCCTCCCGCATCCCAATATATCAGCTGCATGCTGCTCTTATATCATATTTGTTATTGTAGCTGCTGTGCACATTAATATTGCATGAGTGTGTTTATAGAAGCACATTATTGGTGGAGACAAGGTTTTATACCGTCAGTGCCGGTAGCTTCTCCTAGCATGGCTGTTAACCCTTGCGAATCATCAAATGAGATAAGACTGAAAAAAAGAAAGATGCAACAGAATAAAATAAATAGATATTTGCCGAGTCGGACTGGCACGCTGAGAGCTCTGCTACTAAATGCGGATTCCCCATAAAAAAAACATTTATCACTTACCGGCGAAATAAAAAAAATGTATGAACCCTGAGGACACTTGTCCCCTACCAGTCCTGAGTACAGAAATCCCCTATTTCCTTTCTGAATGGAGTGGTAGTGTACTTGTAATGTAAGGAGAAAATGAGGCGCTCACCACTGCATTAAAATAAGCTATATATGCAGTTCCACACAGAGATTGTGGAGACAATGTGGCTGACAGCCGTTTCGCTTGTAAGTCACGCTTCCTCTCAGACGCACTTGAGCCTTATTTGGAACCTAAAATAATGCTCATTTTAACACCTAATGGTGAGCGCCCCATTTTTTCCTTACATTACTATTTGGGCTATTTCCTATTGAGCACAATTGAGACGGTTAATCAGCTGCTGAATCTAGATAGCTTCATCATTGCCGTTTCAACGCGCACAATGTGAATGAAAGCAGTGCCGGATCCCTGTTTTTCTACAATCGGTAGCTTACTTGTGTCACCATCAGTCCATTAAGTTCTAGTTGACTGGTGGCTTGGCTACCTCCATTATGAAGTGAATGCAGCAATGGTCATGCATGCAGACCACCACTTCACTCACAGAGAATTTGGAGACCCCTATTATCAGGATTGATGAGGGGACAAGAGATCAAGGGCTTTTCATTGCCAACTATGGTTAAGACCTACTCTTCCCAACTCCCCGTCAATCTAATTTCCATTTTAAGTGGATGATCTCTTTAATTTAGAAGCGTTCATTGACTATGCTGAGACTCTCTTCTGTTATCATTGCGACAGCAAACGTTTTTATTTCCCTGCAGCATCATTACAGGGGAGAAGAACTGTGACCAAAGAAATACATGGACTAATCATCCATGTAAAGCTCATATGTGCCAGATACTCTTTGTAGCCGCCCTTGGCTATGGCTAATGGAAGGAGCCTCTAAATGCCACATTAGCTTAGGATTTATTCTTTGAAAATTGTTTTTCTATGCCAGACAATCCCCATAAAGCACTATAAATCTCTGTGAACACTCCATTGACATCAGCTTGTGAGACCTACCTATCCATTTGGGACTCCATTTATCCTACTATAATGACTAATATGTCAGTCTACCTTTAGAGAGACCTAAGTACGTGGCTGTTATCATGTTTTATGAACACTGAGGGGCTATTCCCAGTGTCCCATATAGCAATCAACTGCATGTATTATCCTAAGGGGAGAACGTGTCACCACTTGCTGTTGTCTAATATGTATTTTTAGGTTCATCAGGGTGAACTTCAAGTTATACCTTCTCTCATGCATGGGACTTTGTGTAAATTAATGTTCCCCACTGGGCTATTAAGTGTCACATTAGATTTTTACTACATAGATAAATGTCTGAGATTACAGTGATTCATCTATGTTGTAATGAAAAATAATTCTTACTGTTTTTTTATAGATATTTTTATGTACGCACCGATACCGTACCCACTTGGGGGAGCAAGTTGAAGACCAATGTCTATAGGCTGATTTTAAAGTCAATATTAAATGTAATAAATTCAATAAACCATAATGGCATTAATGGAGGGCAGTAAATAGTTTCTGTCTGTTGTGCACATGTGGATACTGAAAATTGAAGGAAACCTGTGATTTGTCACTTTTATTTTAATTACCTTCTAAAGATTCTTAATTAAATTGGGAATTTGAATTGGACTTCAGCTTCACTGTGTAGACTTATTTTCAATATTATTTTTGGACGTTGTCTTATTGAAACCTTATTGTATCTCAATTTGCCATTTCAATGCACAGTGCAGCATGTTTTCTGCCAGGATTTCCTTGCTTTCTTCACTTTGACCATCTGAAAGCTTCTAGGCTAGGACAGGCTCCAATTATGCCTTCCCTCCTACAAGAAGGGTAAAACCAAATTCAGCCGGTAGTTGTGAATTTACAGATTTCTTCAGCTACATGACCACTACAGACGCTAATGGGATCAGTTCTCAAATTTCCCTTGGGCAACCGAACTTGTCTGAAGGAAGTGTGAAAACTGTAGCCTGTTTATGGCTGCTGATTGACTGCAGCAATGGCCTTACAGTAAAATAAACACCTATAAAAAGAGGCACCACGCATTTGAAATATATTCAATAAAGTTTTATTAAAGATATGAACAAAGACCACAACATGGTCATAAAACCGCCTAAAAAGGCACAAATGAGAACGCTACAAAACACAGGAAAGAACGGTGGACCTCCTGGAAAATGTTTACAATATCAACAATACCACTGTATTTTAGTGCAGCTCACATTCAGAAGGACATAATAATATAGGACCAGACGGTATTTGTTCGATTTACTAGCAAGTGCTAATATAATCACCACATTAGTTAGTAAACTGGATAACACGAGTAAATGGAACCCTCTCAATAGATTGGCCCTATAAGCCACTATGAGCTCATGGAGGTAACGGACAGAAACCGTCAGATAGAATATACATGTCCTATACATAAACCACATAACATATCATAATTACCAAATGAATGGAGACGGACCAGGAGACCACCACACACGACGCGCGTTTCGCAATGAAATGCTTCGTCTGGGGGTGGTTAGTCATTGAAAAGGTACCTGTTTTATACAACATTGTGGCCACATGAATGTCAAACAGCTGTGGAATCAGAACGCTAGCGCCGACGTGAACCAGAAGTAATAGAAAGGTCGTTACCATGGAATTTTAAAATAGATGCATCAAAAAACCAAGTATTCTGTCATATGTGGGACCGCGTTATATAAATAAAAAGAACCGCATTACAAAACCGTGAAAACAATACGTAAAAGTGTTTACGTGCACAATGTTCCGGAGAATCACTTCCGGGTGTCCGGCCGTAAGTGACAATGGTGACGCGTGATTACCTTACCGCAAGTGTTGGGTAACCCAGCAACGCCAGCGCACATGTGCGTTTTATGACCATGTTGTGGTCTTTGTTTATATCTTTAATAAAACTTTATTGAATATATTTCAAATGCGTGGTGCCTCTTTTTATAGGTGTTTATTATATGTCTGGCTAACCATTCTAGGACATTTGATAGGTGTTGTAATGGCCTTACAGTGTCACACGCGAGCCCTGGGAGACCCAGCACCAACATCACTGGTGCTGGAGCTGGAGTTGAGGATCTGTTACTTTTATTTTACATTGGGGAATATAGTATTTAAGGAACAGTTGTCCAACTAGTGAAAAATCCCTTTCAAATCAGCCAAATGGCTCTGACTTTTCAAGCCATTACCATATGCGCATACTTTTGAAGCTGTTTATATGGTCTGCAACAATGTTTAGATACTTGGTGATATAAAACGGTTGAGATTTTTCTAGTCTCATATTTTGTCTAATATTTATATCTCTCATATGCAATCTTTTGAGATAGGGAGTATGCTGGGAAAGGGAAGTGAACTGATTGTTATGAAAACTAACTCCTGAAAGGAAAGGGTTTGGTGGAATTTCCCATGGGAAAATTGCAGGAAGTATCATTTTGTATGAAAATGGTGTAAGGTGCCTCCTTATTATCCCAATAGACAGAACTTCTTTGGCCCACTATCCATGTGCATCAGTATCTCTTCGAGCTCGTTTTGAAAGCCTACCTCCTTGATTAGACCTCACTGGTGATCCCTTAGTCTGACTCTGGATCACCGAGGAAAGCTGTGACAGTGGTATCTGTCAAAGTGTCATCCAGAGTAATGCCAGGACTCAAGACTTCCCAGGCACAAAATAGTACTCAACGTGTCTTCTTCCTGTAGGTGCTTCCTCTTCTCCTGATACGTGGCGCGCACACCTGTTCATCCACACAATGCTTGGTTGCATGTGCTTAGATGCTTACGTTCTCATGTTAAGTGCCCATTGCAAGTGCTTTCTGTATGGTGACGGGGACCGGAAGGGGAGCACTGACTAGTTTTCTGCTTCGCAGAAGTTGGCAACTTGTACTTTAGTAGTTTTCTGTGGGATCAGATGGGCTAGCCTTCACTTCCCAGGCATGTCGTGAGCCTTGGGAGCCTGTGATCCTATTTCCAGTTAACCCCTGTCTTGCCTTGGAGCAGTTTTGGCATGTATTTACCACTGCATACCAGTAACTCATCCCCGCTGTTTTGGAGATGCTCTGACAGTCGTCTAGCTTTCACAGTTTGTCATTTGTCAAAACCGATCAGATCCTTACACTTGCCCACTTTATTTGCTTCCAACACATCAACTTCAAGAACTGACTGTTCATTTGGTAGATAATATATCACAGCCTTTGACAGGTGCATCGTCAAGAGATAATCAATGTTTTTACCTTAACCTGTCAGTGGTTTAAATGGTATGAATGATTGGTGTATGCGGTAATTCATGTCTCTGTCCATGGTGCTGAAAAGATATTAGTCAAAAACTATCTTAAAGGGGAATTAGTTGCACATTTAATGAATGTTGTCCCCTGAGATAATCATAGTTGGAATTGTATTTCCTCATATAACTTTTGTTATTGCGTTTGCCTTCTTCCTATAACATGCTAGTGCGTATAGGTCATAAGGAGCCAAGTGTTGCTTAGCCTGGCTTCTTGCTAGCAAGTGTTAGCCTGCTTATGCATAATGTGGCTGTTTCAGACAGCTCAAGAAAATAACTGTATATCTTAAGCTGGTCATGCATTAGATGTGCATTGTCTGAAACCACCAATTTCGGCAGGACTAGCTGACCATTTGAAGGGAACTTTCCAAATCTCTTTGATGCTACCGGAAGAAATGTAACTTATTTCAAGAGTCTCCATCTTTCAGTCATACAGGCATGCACACCTCAGCACTTGATTGACAGCCGTCTCTGTAATGCATCTGTGCAGTGTCAGTTGTCAATCAAAGTGCTGGGACGTGCTGTGACTGCAGTCACTCCGAGCATTACCCCACGACTGAAAGCCAGCAGCTTCCGGAGGATTTCATTAATTTTTTCCTGGCAGTTGTGCTTTCAGTAAAGCTGTCAGGTAGCATGGAATGCAATTTACTTGTGCTAATATTAACCTTATGTCTGCAGCTAAACTGCATTTTCCAAAGTGATAGGTTCCCTTTAACCTCTTCTTGCCATGACCATTTTTTTTATTTTGTTTTTTCCTCCCTTTCTTCCATACGTGATTTTTTTTTAAATTTTTCAGTCAATATAGCCATATGGGGGCTTATTTTTTTGCGTGACGAGATATACGTTTAAATAATATCATAGATTTTACCATACAGTGTACTTGAAAACAGCAAAAATTTTTCAAGTGAGGTGAAATTGCAAAAAAAAGTATAATTCCACAATAGTTTTTTTTTTTTTTTAATTTACCATATTCACCATTTGGTAAAACTTACCTGTCAATATTATTCTTCAGGTCAGAACGATTAATCGAATTCTTAAATGGAACCAAAACTAATAATCATGTTGGAGAAGACGCAAAATTAATGTATATAATTTTTTATATTTATATTTTGAAAATGTGCACCAACAGCAGTATTGGGGCAAACCATGCATGTACTATGGGCTGCATGGTTGGTCCTATCCGCTTTGCTGCTAGAAACATATGCAAGCCTCTTCTCTCCAGAAAAACTGAATTTTAGTCTTGCATGGCAAAGTCCAGCACTATAACAGAGTCCCATTTTGATTTTTGCTATAGAGCACTCCTTCCATCTGCGTAAGCCGTGCAGATGGATCTAAAAGAACCTTCCAGCGCTTCTGAAAACCTCAGATCTTCTTTATCGATATATTAATCTACAAAACTCAAATGGTTGCTGGCAAACAAGTCGTAGCCCGAGTATTAGGTACAAAGACTTTGTTTCACCTTTTTTCTGTTTTATCGATGACACAAGAAGATATGAAGATTGCAAGATGTGCTGGGAAATGTTTTTATGGATTCTCCTTTATAGTAACGTAGTAACATACTAACATAGTTAGTAAGGCCGAAAAAAGACATTTGTCCATCCAGTTCAGCCTATATTCCATCATAATAAATCCCCAGATCTACGTCCTTCTACAGAACCTAATAATTGTATGATACAATATTGTTCTGCTCCAGGAAGACATCCAGGCCTCTCTTGAACCATCGCCATCGCCACCTCCTCAGGCAAACAATTCCAGATTCTCACTGCCCTAACAGTAAAGAATCCTCTTCTATGTTGGTGGAAAAACCTTCTCTCCTCCAGACGCAAAGAATGCCCCCTTGTGCCCGTCACCTTCCTTGGTATAAACAGATCCTCAGCGAGATATTTGTATTGTCCCCTTATATACTTATACATGGTTATTAGATCGCCCCTCAGTCGTCTTTTTTCTAGACTAAATAATCCTAATTTCGCTAATCTATCTGGGTATTGTAGTTCTCCCATCCCCTTTATTAATTTTGTTGCCCTCCTTTGTACTCTCTCTAGTTCCATTATATCCTTCCTGAGCACGGTGCCCAAAACTGGACACAGTACTCCATGTGCGGTCTAACTAGGGATTTGTACAGAGGCAGTATAATGCTCTCATCATGTGTATCCAGACCTCTTTTAATGCACCCCATGATCCTGTTTGCCTTGGCAGCTGCTGCCTGGCACTGGCTGCTCCAGGTAAGTTTATCATTAACTAGGATCCCCAAGTCCTTCTCCCTGTCAGATTTACCCAGTGGTTTCCCATTCAATGTGTATAACCTTACATTTATCATTGTTAAACCTCATCTGCCACCTTTCAGCCCAAGTTTCCAACTTATCCAGATCCATCTGTAGCAGAATACTATCTTCTCTTGTATTAACTGCTTTACATAGTTTTGTATCATCTGCAAATATCGATATTTTACTGTGTAAACCTTCTACCAGATCATTAATGAATATGTTGAAGAGAACAGGTCCCAATACTGACCCCTGCGGTACCCCACTGGTCACAGCGACCCAGTTAGAGACTATACCATTTATAACCACCCTCTGCTTTCTATCACTAAGCCAGTTACTAACCCATTTACACACATTTTCCCCCAGACCAAGCATTCTCATTTTGTGTACCAACCTCTTGTGCGGCACGGTATCAAACGCTTTGGAAAAATCGAGATATACCTCGTCCAATGACTCACCGTGGTCCAGCCTATAGCTTACCTCTTCATAAAAACTGATTAGATTGGTTTGACAGGAGCGATTTCTCATAAACCCATGCTGATATGGAGTTAAACAGTTATTCTCATTGAGATAATCCAGAATAACATCCCTCAGAAACCCTTCAAATATTTTACCAACAATAGAGGTTAGACTTACTGGCCTATAATTTCCAGGTTCACTTTTAGAGCCCTTTTTGAATATTGGCACCACATTTGCTATGCGCCAGTCCTGCGGAACAGACCCTGTCGCTATAGAGTCCCTAAAAATAAGAAATAATGGTTTATCTATTACATGACTTAGTTCTCTTCGTACTCGTGGGTGTATGCCATCCGGACCCGGAGATTTATCTATTTTGATCTTATTTAGCCTTATTTAGTAAATACTAAATACTTATTTAGTATACATTAAAGGGAACCTGTCACCCCGAAAATCGATGGTGAGGTAAGCTCACCGTCATCAGGGGCTTATCTACAGCATTCTGTAATGCTGTAGATAAGCCCCCGATGTTACCTGAAAGAGGAGAAAAAGAGGTTAGATTATACTCACCCAGGGGCGGTCCCGCTGCTGGTCCGGTCAAATGGGTGTCTCTGGTCCGCTGCGGCGCCTCCCATCTTCATTCCAAGACGTCCTCTTCTGATCTTCAGCCACAGCTCCGGCGCAGGCCTACTTTGTCTGCCCTGTTGAGGGCAGAGCAAAGTACTGCAGTGCGCAGGCGCCGGGCTTCTCTGACCTTTCCGGCGCCTGCGCACTGCAGTACTTTGTTCTGCCCTCAACAGGGCAGACAAAGCATGACTGAGCCGGAGCCGTGGCTGAAGATCAGAAGAGGACGTCTTGGAATGAAGATGGGAGGCGCCGCAGCGGACCAGAGATGCCCATCCGACCGGACCAGCAGCGGGACCACCCCTGGGTGAGTATAATCTAACGTCTTTTTCTCCTCTTTCAGGTAACATCGGGGGCTTATCTACAGCATTACAGAATGCTGTAGATAAGCCCCTGATGCCTGTGGGCTTACCACGCCCGCGATTTTCGGGGTGACAGGTTCCCTTTAATCAAAGGAAGGTTTCATTGCAAAGAACAAAATAAGGCTCGGTTATAATGCTGGACCTTACACTGTAAGGAAGATATTGTCTTTTTATCCATCTTTGCAGCATATTTCACCTGGTGAGCCTACATGTTCCTTTTTGCTCATACCAAAGACTGTGACATAAGAACGGTCACACAGACACATGCTGTAGATCTTTGTCCACATTCTTATCTCATCTATGTACGCCACTGTAGAATACTCCGTCTCAATGATTCTATTTTGTTAAAAATTCACGCTCGTCTGGCAGTCTTACTTAAACGTTTCCAACCCTGGGTGCCTTCATATTTACTATATGTGGTGGTCATGACTGCAGTGCTACTCGGAGAGGCCACTGTGATATTTTATACTGTAAAGGAAGTTATTTTTAGTTTTTAATATTTAATCTGCGCATTTTGTACTTACAAATAGAACTCACTTGAGGTAAGACATAAAAGTGTTAAAATCGCTTGGAACTCAATTTCTTTTACCTGCAAGTCTATCTTAAAGACACAGCAGGTGGCCCTCGCAGTCAGCCCTGGGGCTAATTCCATCTTTCGCAAGCCCTCATTTTCTAGCAGTAGATTCCTCCCTGACAATCTCCGCTGTCAGCCTTCCTCAGGCACAGCTAAGGATGTGACAGGCTGTCATCTCTTTTTCTCTTAAAATCAGCACGCACAGTGCTATTTCTTAGGCATCCCACGGCGTTCTCTCTTTTGTGGACTACAGCACTCAGCATGCTTGGTAGCTATTGTTAGGTGTCTCCAATTAGCCATTGTGTTCTCTCAAGAAATCAAACATCTACCTGGTGTCTTGATTGCGATGAAGATGTATAAAATGTATGATTTCGGTAAGTAACTGTGATAATCGCATTTTATTTTTGGAAGTTTTATCTTCTTTTTCATTCATCTTGTGGAGCTAAGCTAATTTCGGCTTCATTCACACAGCCTCGTTCAAGTTCCGAGTTGTCTTAAGCCATAAGGCAGCATCCATCGAAATCCAGGAATCAAGTTCTACTTTTGTATCATCTCAGTTAAAGGTTTAAAAAAAATTGAAAGGTTAACTGTATGTTCAACTGTTTAGAATAAGCTGTCCTGTATGTATATGAGGATTAATACTATTTTTGGCTATTAAATGACTTATATTACGCACTTTCACTGCTTTTTTCCTCTGCCTGATCTATCGCTTATTTTCAATCCACTCTCAGATGGCAGGAGACAAACTGCTATGATGTCTCCTGTTATGAAAGGCAATTCAGTACTACAATGGACATAGCGGTCAGAGCACATATAGTGATCTGACAATAACCCAAAATCATAGAACGAGCTCTGAGACGTGGGAAATCTGCAGACCGCAATCCCTAATCCTCTCCAAACAACACTAGAGGCAGCCGTGGATTGCGCCTAACTCTGCCTATGCAACTCGGCACAGCCTGAGAAACTAACTAGCCTGAAGATAGAAAATAAGCCTACCTTGCCTCAGAGAAATACCCCAAAGGAAAAGGCAGCCCCCCACATATAATGACTGTGAGTTAAGATGAAAAGACAAACGTAGAGATGAAATAGATTCAGCAAAGTGAGGCCCGACTTTCTTAACAGATCGAGGATAGAAAAGGTAACTTTGCGGTCTACACAAAACCCTAAAGAACACCACGCAAAGGGGGCAAAAAGACCCTCCGTACCGAACTAACGGCACGGAGGTACACCCTTTGCGTCCCAGAGCTTCCAGCAACAAATTAGACAAGCTGGACAGAAAAAATAGCAAACAAATAGCAAAGAAGAACTTAGCTATGCAGAGCAGCAGGCCACAGGAATGATCCAGGGAAAAGCAAGTCCAACACTGGAACATTGACAGGAAGCCAGGATCAAAGCATTAGGTGGAGTTAAGTAGAGAAGCACCTAACGACCTCACCAGATCACCTGAGGAAGGAAACTCAGAAGCCGCAGTACCACTTCCCTCCACCAACAGAAGCTCACAGAGAGAATCAGCCGAAGTACCACTTGTGACCACAGGAGGGAGCTCTGCCACAGAATTCACAACAGTCTCCCACACACAGCTCACCACAGAGATGGACACCTCCTTTTCATTCCTTATTTGACACCCAAAGTGAAGCAGTAGCAGCATAGGGAATATTATACATCAGTACTGAGCTGTCTGAATGTGGAAATAGCTTATATGTTAGGTAAATACACAGAGAGCTCAGCACCATCTTTCTGTGTCTCACTTTGCTTGATTCCTCTCCCTGTTTCTCACTACACATCTTCCTCCTCTTTCAAAAGAGTATAATCGGCTCTGCCATATGACACCACAGTGAGCTAACAGTCTACCTTGTTCAAGGAAGATGGATTTTAACTACAAGTTCAGGGGGTAGAGGGCAGAGGAAAAAAGGGTCTGATAATTAGAGAATGAAGCTGATGTCTTTGATAAAATATATTACAATGTTTCCTATATTTGTCTATACTATTGATTTATACAAAATTTGTTGAAAGCACATGTTACTCACTTGTCCTGGCTCAGGTATCGGCTCTTGGTTCCTTCCCCTAGAGCCAGTTTTCTTTTTGCAAGTCCACACTACTTTAGTAACCTGATAACCACCTTTGACATCTTTAACCAAGATCTTTCAAGGCCGACTCAGACAGCTACAGTCTGTATTATCTGAATATTCAGATAGCATAGAATTCATTAACCATCTGCACTTCAGGAATTTGCCTCATCATACACTTCCTTCACTCATCTGGTTAATCACGTCTCCAGAGAACTCCTGCCTGCTTGTTTGTCAACTATCTGTATTTACTTCCTAACTCAGACCTAGGGTTAAATATTTGTATGCTCTAAGTATAAGAAACTCTTCTCTACTAATATTGATGATGTTCACACAACTTTGCTACAGCAGAGTTGTGTCTGCAAGCATGTACCCAGTTTGTCTTTTCATCACTGCTGCCATGGGGTTAACCATTTGTCTGCTGATTACATACAGTTTTGCCGTTAACCATTTGACTGTTGCAAATCTTGGATTGACTATTCATCCTCACCTTCTAAGTATATCCACATTCCTGGCTCTGTGTCTTCTACTGTTTCCTGCTCTGCTTGTCTGTCTGCTATCCTACATGCCCCAATGTCCTGGTCCTCACAGATTTGTGTGCCCTCAGGCTCCAATGCGCTATCACCATTGGTCCCTGTTCATGCTGACCTTTGGTGCAGAGAATCCACCTCACCAAGTAAGCCCTTAATTGTATTGTTCCATTTTAATTTATTTTTTATTATTTATATGTAATGCCAAGTTCCATCATATGCCTTTACAAAACTCTTCTTTGCTACAAGCATTGTTTGAAGAGGGGGATATCTTCATAATACAATGGGCTGCATAGAGTGTATATGGGACCATAGTATGAATAGGGAAGACCATGTGTGCCACCATACACATATGGTCTTTTAGTGTATTCAGAATTGTCTGGTATAGTGGCGGACACAAACACAGGAGGGCCCCTGTGCAATAACAGTATATGGGCTCCCCTTTGTGTTTGTGTAAGATCCTACTTGCTGATTTGAATGGTAGAAGTAGGCCTCCGTACCTCTGCAGCTGCACACTGTGCACCAAAGATATGTTGGTCCCCTGGTCTGGTATAGTTTCTTAAACAGGTATGCCCATGTAATAAGTGAAAGTATTTTGCTGGGAATTGCCATCATTCTATGGTTCGCGTGGGTCCCACCCTTTGATACTCTGACCGATCCTGTTATTTAACTCTTGTGCTGAAGTTATCCTCTGTTGTTTTATGACCCTGGTCATTTCTTCAGAGCACAATTCTTCTACCAATAATGCTTTAAATTAAGGTGCCACAGCAATGATCAGGTTCCCATTAAAATGAATAGGTATAGCTGCAGTTCGAAGTGCAAGCAGATGTCTGTGGCCGCCGCTCTTCAGGAAAGAATTTGATATGCCATCAGTTTTCAAGCTGGAAATAACCCTTTTTAACCATACTCTCTGTCACTGGCACTTTCCTTATTACACATTAATAAGTGAAGACTCTCATCTACACTAATGGCGTGACTGATGTAAAGTCAGTTTTTTGTGCTAGGCTTTTATATAAAAGTGAAAAATATTAACCTACATTAAAATGGTTTCCCTAGATCATACTCACATGGCAGAGCCTCTGCATTGTGGACAGTCCGTGTGCTACTGTATTGTGCTCTGTAGAATTGTATTATAAGGCTTTCCTTCTATAGAAACTCCATAATATGGCGTCTAATAGGGCACTCCACATTTTTCGGCTGAAATCTTAAGCGTCCAGGGCATAAAAATATAGCCTTATAAAGCATATGGACAGGGAATATCTATATGAGCCCCTTTTAATAGTTTTTTTATGTGTTTGAATAATGCTTATTATTGTATGTTGCAACAACTACTATTTAGTTTTACTACTGTTTAATAGAGCATCACTTTCTGCCTCCAGCAATAGTGTTATATTGCCAATAATACATTGTTAAAAAAAAGGAACTAGGAACTTTCTGTTCACTGTGTGTGTAGCTGGTGCACATTTTTATTTTCACTTTGCAGCGGACTGACAAGATGCTAAGATCCTAAGCTATAAGAAATATCAGTTGTAAGCTTTGTTATCTTTGTTCCTGAATAAATATATATTCACTGTTGAACAGCTGGAAAGTACAGAGATTAATCCGCTGCCTACATGTTGCTTTCTTTTGAGTAGTTTCATGATCACAAGAAAAGGCATGTGGAGCACCCCACTAGGACCCTGGGGTACTCGGGCCCGGTCCGGTTGTCGTTAAAGGTGTGGTCACGGTGGCAGTGACCTGGTCCGTGGCCTTGGGTGTCCAAGTAAAAGGGAAGATCTTTAAAGGGATTATTTGGAATAAAGAATGTTTGTGGCGCCACCTGTGGTATTCGGTCAGGGACGACCGATGCTGCTTAAAGGGGTCCACTGGGAATGATGGTACTTCATCAGGGATGGTATGGCTTCCCACAGGTGAAGCTGAATCCCCAGGGCTCCTGGTGTAATAGGCAGAGATGGTGTGAGGCCAGAAAGAATCAGAGGACATAAGGTTGCAGTTTCTTTACCTTTTACTGGTAGTTTTCGGCCACAGTCCAGGGTACCGGTAACAGGTGATGGTGAGGTCTGGTCAGCCTGGAAGCGATTACGGATCCCCTTTTCAGGTGAGGTTGGAAGCCTTCCTTCCTGCGCTGTAAGGTGAGTGCCTAAGGTTCCAGACAATATCCTCCCTTTCCCTGTCCTAAGACAGTACCCGTATGGCAGGCAACGCAAGCCTTTTTACAGGTGTCTGTAATTATGACTCTGGGCTCTATATGTTGCTGTGCCTTCGGGTGTGAGTGCAGAAAGATGACCTGAAATCCAATATGCAAAAGAGGGTAGAAAGCAGCACAGCCCGATAAGGAGTAACCATATGGAGTCACCGCAGGAACTACTGAGCCCAGCGTGTACAGCGAGGTGCTCACGTCTAAGACACAGCAAACATCTAGATCAGAAATGAAGAGAGACGTGGCAACACTCACCGATCCTGTGAAGAGGGCTTTACCTTTTATTTAAAGCAAACGTGAGACCATCTTCATGGCACGGGGGAGACAAAATAGAGGAGGTGAGCGGGGGAGAGGACAACAGCCATTTCGCGCCCACACCGGCGCTTCTACGGGTCCACACTGGACGGGAACAACGTCAGGTGAGATAAGCACAAAGGCTCCGCCCCCTGCAACGTGTATCCCGTCCAGAGCAGGCAGAAAACAGGTGCATATCAAGGGAACAATCAAAACAGTGAGTATTAAAATCAGTTACAAAAACATAAATGTAAAGATATTGAACATGCACATATATGATCACAAAATCTCTATGGAAAACGACATAACAAATACATAAATCGTACGCAGTGTGGAAACTGTGCACAATGAGCCTTTATAGTAACACCCAAATTGCTATCCAATACAAATTTTTCCTTGTCCATCAACACTATCATTATAGAGATGTTATACTATTGGAAAAAATAAAGTATAGGAAGGAGCATATTTTAAGTGCCGAATTATATCATAAATATGACACTAGGTTGGCAATATATAAGATGCAAATATCATAAAAAAACGGACATATCAATTTTTTCATTGAGGCCAGCTGGTCCTGTGGCCTTAGTTTTCATTATCCACAGTGCCTCTCGTTGCAACAATAATTTATGAAGATCTCCTCCTTGTCTGGGTAAAAAAACCTTTTCTATTCCTGCGAATGTCAGTACATCAGGATTTCCTGCATGGCTCTCTCTGACATGTTGAATGAGTCTAGGAACACCTTTACCTGTCTCAATAGATTTTTGATGTTCTCTGAAACGTGTGAAAAGTTTTCTGATGGTCTTCCCTATATAAAATCTCCTGCACGGACAAAAAATAATGTAAACTACATAATTAGTCCTACAGGTGATAAGTTGTTTAACTTGGTGTGTATAGGGACCAATATGTAAGGTAGGGGTCTGTATATGAAAACGGCAATATTTACATTGTCCACATTTATGATTCCCTTTTGGGGTCAACTGCTCTAGCCAGGTATTCTTATCGCTGGTTATGCGGTTACGGACTAGCATATCTCTAACTCTTTTCCCCCTTCTATTGGTGATAAGAGGGCCCCCAGCAGCTATATCAGTTAATTCTCTGTCTCCCTCTAGAATATGCCAATGCTTCCTTATGGTCGATCTAATTTCCCTATCCATGGAACTATACTGGAAGCAGAAGGTGAATTGACGAGGGGGACTATCGGTAGAATTCATTAGCTGTGAGCGGGTATTAACCCTTTTGATGGCATCACCTAGAATGTCTTCAGGGTACCCTCTGTCCCGCAATCGTTCACATAAATTCTCTGACTGTTCTTTAAACCCTCTGACTGTGTTGTTAATCTTTTTTGTCCTCAACAACTGACTGTAAGGTAGTGATTTTTTGACATGGGGAGGGTGAAAACTATTGAAATGTAATAAAGAGTTAACGGCAACGGATTTACGAAACACTGAGGTACAAAATTTTTCTTCTTGGATGTGGATAGCAACATCCAAAAATTCTAATTTATCACCGCCAAAATTGGAAGTGAAAGACATCCCCATAGTGTTTTTAGTATTTAGGAAGTCGACAAACTGATTGAAAGTGTCCTCAGTGCCGTCCCAAATAAGGAATACGTCATCTATATATCTAAGATAAACTCTAATATGTTTCAAAAAAGTGTTCAATTGCGAATATACATAGTCCTCTTCGAACACAGCCATATACAGATTGGCAAAAGTACATGCAGCCGGGGTCCCCATGGCAGTCCCGGTGATCTGCCTGTACCATTCATCCTGAAAAGTAAAAGTATTGTGGGTGAGAATAAAAAGAAGACTCTCACATACAAAATCTATATAATATTTGCTCTTATCTGTAGTCTCAAGAATTCTCCTGATAGAATGAATACCTAAATCATGAGGGATGTTAGTGTACAGGCTGATCACATCTAGGGATGCCAGGGAGAACCCCGGCTGCCAATCCAAATTCTGAACACATTTCAGAAAGGAATATCAAAGAAGAAAAATACCTGCCTAGTAACGTGGCAATGCTTCAAATAACTATAGACATCCAAAAAAAGAACAAAAAGCAATTTTGACCATAAAACAATGAAACTTTATTATACACACTAGAATACATAAAATAGAATTCCATAAAAGGTGGAAAAAATATGCAAAAGAGATTGCCACCATAAGGCAAAAGCGTGGATGCCAATATTACCATATACAAAAAAGTAGACAGAATGAATCCTTATAGAATGTGGTAATACTTGCACAGTACAGAGCAGAAAGTATACAAAATAAGGTAAAAAAAAAAAAATGATTGCAAAAAAAAAAATATAGATATATATGCACTGCGCAGAAAAAAGTCTCAACCAGGCATGCTAAATGGTTCTACCAATATCCTCATAGAAATATATAAAGCATAGTAAATAAGAACCATTTAGCATGCCTGGTTGAGACTTTTTTCTGCGCAGTGCATATATATCTATATTTTTTTTTTGCAATCATTTTTTTTTTTTTTACCTTATTTTGTATACTTTCTGCTCTGTACTGTGCAAGTATTACCACATTCTATAAGGATTCATTCTGTCTACTTTTTTGTATATGGTAATATTGGCATCCACGCTTTTGCCTTATGGTGGCAATCTCTTTTGCATATTTTTTCCACCTTTTATGGAATTCTATTTTATGTATTCTAGTGTGTATAATAAAGTTTCATTGTTTTATGGTCAACATTTCAGAAAGGAGTCCGTATCCTTAATATATGAGGGGACGTCTTTCAATAAGGGGCGTAGGAGCCAATCGATGTATTGGGAAAGGGGTTCAGTCAGCGCTCCAATCCCTGACACAATTGGTCTCCCAGGAGGCGACGTGACTGATTTATGTACTTTAGGGAGATAGTACCAGTGAGGTTTAATGGGGAATTGTGGTAGTAGTTTTTCTGCCTTGTTCTGTGTGATGACTCTGTTTTCTACTGCTCGTCTGAGCAGAGAGCGGAGTTCCTCTTTAAATTTAGATGTACAATCCTTCTTTAACGGGAGGTAGGTGGAAGTATCTGATAATTGTCGCTGTGCTTCAGCGATATAAGCTTCTCTCGGTATAAGAACGATTTTGCCTCCTTTATCCGCTGGACGTATTATAACATCCGTCCAGCTAGTCATCTCTTTCAACGCCTCATTTTCTGCTATAGACAAGTTCGTCGATGCCTTTTTGTACAGTATGGCTTCCATATCTTTCAACACTAATGTCTCGAAAAGATCCACCACATTCCCGGGAGAAGAAGGAGGCATGTAAGTGGATGGAACACCACCTAAAAAGGGGCCATGGAATTCAGAGATACTAATGTTCTGATCAGGTGTAGCACCCATAATACCTAAAAGAAGGGCAGCATCCTCTCGTATATCTGCCAAAGTTTCACCTGTGCCACCGGCCATGAAACCCAATGTTCTCACCTGGCACGGTTGTTCACCTTCCCATGTTACAGTGTCAGTAGTTCTGACACGAAGGAGCCAGCTGTTGTGAATTCTGTGGCTGAGTTCACTTCTGTGGTCACAAGTGGTATTGCAGTCTCTGGGCTTCCTCCCTCAGGTGTTTTGGTGAGCTCGTTGGCTGCCTTGCTATTTAGCTCCACCTGAGTCTGTCTTCCTTGCTCCTTGTCAATGTTCCAGTGTTGGATCTGAGCTACTGCATCTTTCCTTGGGCCTGCTGCTCTGCTAGATAAGTGCTTCTAGTTTGTTTTCTGTTTTTTCTGTCCAGCTTGCTATTAACTTTTGCTGGAAGCTCTGAGAAGCAAAGGGGTGCACCGCCGTGCTGTTAGTTCGGCACGGTGGGTCTTTTTGCCCCTTTGCGTGGTTTTCGTTTTAGGGTTTTTTGTAGACTGCATAGTTCTCTTTGCTATCCTCGCTCTGTCTAGAATATCGGGCCTCACTTTGCTGAATCTATTTCATTCCTACGTTTGTCTTTTCATCTTGCTAACAGTCATTATATGTGGGGGGCTGCCTATTCCTTTGGGGTATTTCTCTGAGGTAAGTCAGGCTTGTATTTCTATCTTCAGGCTAGTCAGCTCCTCAGGCAGTGCCGAGTTGCATAGGTAGTGATAGGCGCAATCCACTGCTGCTTATAGTTGTGTGAGGATAGATCAGGTACTCGTCCTATTGTTTTTGGTTATTGCCAGATCTCTGTATGTGCGCTGATTACTGCACGCTGTGTTGCCTGATTGCCAGCCATAACAGTACAAGGAGCCACACCAATGATTCCCAATAGAGGGAAAAAAGAAATCCTGACATCATTTTTTTTTCTTAGCTCTGTCTTCAGTCTTTTTTTTCCCCTAGACATTAGAGTGCTTCAGGACACAGCTGTGGACATGGATATTCAGGCTCTGTGCTCCTCAATGGATAATCTCGTTGTAAATGTACAAAAGATTCAAGATACTATTGATCAGAAATCGATGCTAGAACCAAGAATTCCGATTCCTGATTTGTTTTTTGGTGACAGAACTAAGTTCCTGAGCTTCAGAAATAATTGTAAGCTATTTTTGGCCTTGAAACCTCATTCTTCTGGTAATCCTATTCAACAGGTTTTGATTATTATTTCTTTTTTGCGCGGCGACCCACAGGACTGGGCGTTTTCTCTTGCACCAGGAGATTCTGCATTGAGTAATGTTGATGCATTTTTCCAGGCGCTGGGATTGCTTTACGATGAGCCTAATTCAGTGGATCAGGCTGAGAAAAATCTGCTGGCTTTATGCCAGGGTCAGGATGATGTAGAAGTATATTGTCAGAAATTTAGGAAGTGGTCAGTACTCACTCTGTGGAATGAATCTGCACTAGCGGCTTTGTTCAGAAAGGGTCTCTCTGAAGCTCTTAAGGATGTAATGGTGGGATTTCCTATGCCTGCTGGTTTGAATGAGTCTATGTCCTTGGCCATTCAGATCGGTCGTCGCTTGCGCGAGCGTAAATCTGTGCACCATCTGGCGGTATTGTCTGAGAGTAAACCTGAGCCTATGCAGTGCGATAGGACTATGACTAAAGTAGAACGGCAAGAACACAGACGTCTGAACAGACTGTGTTTCTATTGTGGTGATTCTACTCATGCTATTTCTAATTGTCCTAAACGCACTAGGCGGTTCGATAGCTCTGCCGTTATTGGTACTGTACAGTCCAAATTCCTTTTGTCCATTACCTTAATGTGCTCTTTGTCATCGTATTCTGTCATGGCGTTTGTGGATTCAGGCGCTGCCCTGAATCTGATGGATTTGGATTATGCTAAACGTTGTGGATTTTTCTTGGAGCCTTTGCGGTGTCCTATTCCGTTGAGAGGAATTGATGCTACACCTTTGGCCAAGAATAAGCCTCAGTACTGGGCCCAGCTGACCATGTGCATGGCTCCTGCACATCAGGAAGTTATTCGCTTTCTGGTACTGCATAATTTGCATGATGTGGTCGTGTTGGGGTTGCCATGGCTACAAACCCATAATCCAGTATTGGATTGGAACTCTATGTCGGTAACCAGCTGGGGTTGTCAGGGAGTACATGGTGATGTTCCATTTTTGTCTATTTCGTCATCCATTCCTTCTGACATCCCAGAGTTCTTGTCGGACTTTCAGGATGTATTTGAAGAGTCCAAGTCTGATGCCCTACCTCCGCATAGGAATTGTGATTGTGCTATCGATTTGATTCCTGGTAGTAAATTCCCTAAGGGTCGTTTATTTAATTTGTCCGTACCTGAACACACCGCTATGCGCAGTTATGTGAAGGAGTCCCTGGAGAAGGGACATATTCGCCCATCGTCGTCACCATTGGGAGCAGGGTTCTTTTTTGTAGCCAAGAAGGATGGTTCGCTAAGACCGTGTATTGATTACCGCCTTCTTAATAAGATCACTGTTAAGTTTCAGTATCCCTTGCCATTGATTTCTGACTTGTTTGCTCGGATTAAGGGGGCTAGTTGGTTTACTAAGATTGATCTTCGTGGTGCGTATAATCTGGTGAGAATCAGGCAGGGAGATGAATGGAAAACGGCATTTAATACGCCCGAGGGTCATTTTGAGTATCTGGTGATGCCGTTCGGACTTGCCAATGCTCCATCTGTTTTTCAGTCTTTTATGCATGACATTTTCCGTGAGTATCTGGATAAATTCTTGATTGTTTACTTGGATGACATTTTGATCTTCTCAGATGATTGGGAGTCTCATGTGAAGCAAGTCAGAATGGTTTTCCAGGTACTGCGTGCTAATTCCTTGTTCGTGAAGGGATCAAAGTGTCTCTTCGGTGTGCAGAAAGTGTCATTTTTGGGGTTCATCTTTTCCCCTTCTACTATCGAGATGGATCCGGTTAAGGTTCAGGCCATCCAGGATTGGACTCAGCCGACATCTCTAAAAAGTCTGCAGAAATTCCTGGGCTTTGCTAATTTTTATCGTCGCTTCATCTGTAATTTTTCTAGCATTGCCAGACCATTGACCGATTTGACCAAGAAGGGTGCTGATTTGGTTGATTGGTCTTCTGCTGCCGTGGAAGCTTTTCAGGAGTTGAAGCGTCGTTTTTGCTGTGCCCCTGTGTTGTGTCAACCTGATGTTTCTCTTCCGTTCCAGGTCGAGGTTGATGCTTCTGAGATTGGTGCAGGGGCGGTTTTGTCACAGAGAGGTTCTGGTTGCTCAGTGTTCAAACCATGTGCTTTCTTTTCCAGGAAATTTTCTGCTGCTGAGCGTAATTATGATGTGGGCAACCGAGAGTTGCTGGCCATGAAGTGGGCATTCGAGGAGTGGCGTCATTGGCTTGAGGGTGCTAAGCATCGCGTGGTGGTTTTGACTGATCATAAGAACCTTACTTATCTTGAGTCGGCCAAGCGCTTGAATCCTAGACAGGCCCGTTGGTCGTTATTTTTTGCTCGTTTTGATTTTGTGATTTCATACCTTCCGGGCTCTAAAAATGTGAAGGCGGATGCTCTGTCTAGGAGTTTTGTGCCCGACTCTCCGGGGTTATCTGAGCCGGCGAGTATCCTCAAGGAAGGAGTCATTGTGTCTGCCATCTCCCCTGATTTGCGGAGAGTGTTGCAGAAATTTCAGGCTAATAAACCTGATCGTTGTCCGGCCGAGAAACTGTTCGTCCCTGATAGGTGGACTAGTAAAGTTATCTCTGAACTTCATTGTTCGGTGCTGGCCGGTCATCCAGGAATCTTTGGTACCAGGGAGTTGGTTGCTAGATCCTTCTGGTGGCCGTCTCTGTCACGGGATGTGCGTGCTTTTGGTCAGTCTTGTGGAATTTGTGCTAGGGCTAAGCCCTGCTGTTCACGTGCCAGTGGGTTGCTTTTGCCCTTGCCGGTCCCGAAGAGGCCTTGGACACATATTTCGATGGATTTCATTTCTGACCTTCCCGTTTCTCAAAAAATGTCGGTCATTTGGGTGGTCTGTGATCGCTTTTCTAAAATGGTCCATCTGGTGCCCTTGGTTAAATTGCCTTCCTCCTCTGATTTGGTGCCTTTGTTCTTCCAGCATGTGGTTCGTTTACATGGCATTCCTGAGAATATTGTTTCTGACAGAGGTTCCCAGTTTGTCTCGAGGTTCTGGCGAGCCTTTTGTGGTAGGATGGGCATTGACCTATCTTTCTCCTCGGCCTTCCATCCTTAGACTAATGGCCAGACCGAACGAACCAATCAGACCTTGGAAACATATCTGAGATGTTTTGTTTCCGCTGACCAGGATGATTGGGTGTCATTTTTGCCGTTGGCTGAGTTCGCCCTTAATAATCGGGCCAGCTCGGCTACCTTGGTCTCTCCATTTTTCTGCAATTCTGGGTTCCATCCTCGTTTCTCTTCAGGACAGGTTGAGTCTTCGGACTGTCCTGGTGTGGATTCTGTGGTGGACAGGTTGCAGCAGATCTGGACTCAGGTAGTGGACAATTTGACCTTGTCCCAGGAGAAGGCTCAGCTTTTCGCTAATCGCAGACGCCGTGTGGGACCCCGACTTTGTGTTGGGGATCTGGTTTGGTTATCTTCTCGTCATATTCCTATGAAGGTTTCCTCTCCTAAAGTTAAACCTCGTTTTATTGGTCCGTATAGGATTTCTGAGATTCTCAATCCGGTGTCTTTTCGTCTGACCCTCCCAGACTCCTTTTCCATACATAATGTATTCCATAGGTCGTTGTTGAGGAGATACGTGGCACCTATGGTTCCATCTGTGGAGCCTCCTGCCCCTGTTTTGGTGGAGGGGGAATTGGAGTATATTGTGGAGAAGATTTTGGATTCTCGTGTCTCTAGACGGAAACTCCAGTATCTGGTCAAATGGAAGGGTTATGCTCAGGAAGATAATTCCTGGGTTTTTGCCTCTGATGTCCATGCCCCAGATCTTGTTCGTGCCTTTCATGTGGCTCATCCTGGTCGGCCTGAGGGTTCTGGTGAGGGTTCGGTGACCCCTCCTCAAGGGGGGGGTACTGTTGTGAATTCTGTGGCTGAGTTCACTTCTGTGGTCACAAGTGGTATTGCAGTCTCTGGGCTTCCTCCCTCAGGTGTTTTGGTGAGCTCGTTGGCTGCCTTGCTATTTAGCTCCACCTGAGTCTGTCTTCCTTGCTCCTTGTCAATGTTCCAGTGTTGGATCTGAGCTACTGCATCTTTCCTTGGGCCTGCTGCTCTGCTAGATAAGTGCTTCTAGTTTGTTTTCTGTTTTTTCTGTCCAGCTTGCTATTAACTTTTGCTGGAAGCTCTGAGAAGCAAAGGGGTGCACCGCCGTGCTGTTAGTTTGGCACGGTGGGTCTTTTTGCCCCTTTGCGTGGTTTTCGTTTTAGGGTTTTTTGTAGACTGCATAGTTCTCTTTGCTATCCTCGCTCTGTCTAGAATATCGGGCCTCACTTTGCTGAATCTATTTCATTCCTACGTTTGTCTTTTCATCTTGCTAACAGTCATTATATGTGGGGGGCTGCCTATTCCTTTGGGGTATTTCTCTGAGGTAAGTCAGGCTTGTATTTCTATCTTCAGGCTAGTCAGCTCCTCAGGCAGTGCCGAGTTGCATAGGTAGTGATAGGCGCAATCCACTGCTGCTTATAGTTGTGTGAGGATAGATCAGGTACTGCAGTCTACAGAGATTCCACGTCTCAGAGCTCGTCCTATTGTTTTTGGTTATTGCCAGATCTCTGTATGTGCGCTGATTACTGCACGCTGTGTTGCCTGATTGCCAGCCATAACAGCCAGCGCAAATACCGCTCCAAGATGGCGGAACAAGAGAAAATCCGTCTCTTGGAGATAGGAACAACTTCTACATCTAACCCCAGTGATTATGTAGTTAATTTAACCTCACGTATATTGGGGCCGGCACATCTATCACTGCTCTCAAAGGGTTTGAACTATTGTATACCCGAGCCGTTTGACTTCTCTGCCTTCCAGATCGATCTGTTTAAAGCCATAAGGAAGGTTCACCTACATAAATTCTTCTCCTCTAGAACTACTGACACTGTAACATGGGAAGGTGAACAACCGCGCCAGGTGGGAACATTGGGTTTCATGGCCGGTGGCACAGGTGAAACTTTGGCAGATATACGAGAGGATGCTGCCCTTCTTTTAGGTATTACGGGTACTACACCTGATCAGAACATTAGTATCTCTGAATTCCATGGCCCCTTTTTAGGTGGTGTTCCGTCCACTTACATGCCTCCTTCTTCTCCCGGGAATGTGGTGGATCTTTTCGAGACATTAGTGTTGAAAGATATGGAAGCCATACTGTACAAAAAGGCATCGACGAACTTGTCTATAGCAGAAAATGAGGCGTTGAAAGAGATGACTAGCTGGACGGATGTTATAATACGTCCAGCGGATAAAGGAGGCAAAATCGTTCTTATACCGAGAGAAGCTTATATCGCTGAAGCACAGCGACAATTATCAGATACTTCCACCTACCTCCCGTTAAAGAAGGATTGTACATCTAAATTTAAAGAGGAACTCCGCTCTCTGCTCAGACGAGCAGTAGAAAACAGAGTCATCACACAGAACAAGGCGGAAAAACTACTACCACAATTCCCCATTAAACCTCACTGGTACTATCTCCCTAAAGTACATAAATCAGTCACGTCGCCTCCTGGGAGACCAATTGTGTCAGGGATTGGAGCGCTGACTGAACCCCTTTCCCAATACATCGATTGGCTCCTACGCCCCTTATTGAAAGACGTCCCCTCATATATTAAGGATACGGACTCCTTTCTGAAATGTGTTCAGAATTTGGATTGGCAGCCGGGGTTCTCCCTGGCATCCCTAGATGTGATCAGCCTGTACACTAACATCCCTCATGATTTAGGTATTCATTCTATCAGGAGAATTCTTGAGACTACAGATAAGAGCAAATATTATATAGATTTTGTATGTGAGAGTCTTCTTTTTATTCTCACCCACAATACTTTTACTTTTCAGGATGAATGGTACAGGCAGATCACCGGGACTGCCATGGGGACCCCGGCTGCATGTACTTTTGCCAATCTGTATATGGCTGTGTTCGAAGAGGACTATGTATATTCGCAATTGAACACTTTTTTGAAACATATTAGAGTTTATCTTAGATATATAGATGACGTATTCCTTATTTGGGACGGCACTGAGGACACTTTCAATCAGTTTGTCGACTTCCTAAATACTAAAAACACTATGGGGATGTCTTTCACTTCCAATTTTGGCGGTGATAAATTAGAATTTTTGGATGTTGCTATCCACATCCAAGAAGAAAAATTTTGTACCTCAGTGTTTCGTAAATCCGTTGCCGTTAACTCTTTATTACATTTCAATAGTTTTCACCCTCCCCATGTCAAAAAATCACTACCTTACAGTCAGTTGTTGAGGACAAAAAAGATTAACAACACAGTCAGAGGGTTTAAAGAACAGTCAGAGAATTTATGTGAACGATTGCGGGACAGAGGGTACCCTGAAGACATTCTAGGTGATCCCATCAAAAGGGTTAATACCCGCTCACAGCTAATGAATTCTACCGATAGTCCCCCTCGTCAATTCACCTTCTGCTTCCAGTATAGTTCCATGGATAGGGAAATTAGATCGACCATAAGGAAGCATTGGCATATTCTAGAGGGAGACAGAGAATTAACTGATATAGCTGCTGGGGGCCCTCTTATCACCAATAGAAGGGGGAAAAGAGTTAGAGATATGCTAGTCCGTAACCGTATAACCAGCGATAAGAATACCTGGCTAGAGCAGTTGACCCCAAAAGGGAATCATAAATGTGGACAATGTAAATATTGCCGTTTTCATATACAGACCCCTACCTTACATATTGGTCCCTATACACACCAAGTTAAACAACTTATCACCTGTAGGACTAATTATGTAGTTTACATTATTTTTTGTCCGTGCAGGAGATTTTATATAGGGAAGACCATCAGAAAACTTTTCACACGTTTCAGAGAACATCAAAAATCTATTGAGACAGGTAAAGGTGTTCCTAGACTCATTCAACATGTCAGAGAGAGCCATGCAGGAAATCCTGATGTACTGACATTCGCAGGAATAGAAAAGGTTTTTTTACCCAGACAAGGAGGAGATCTTCATAAATTATTGTTGCAACGAGAGGCACTGTGGATAATGAAAACTAAGGCCACAGGACCAGCTGGCCTCAATGAAAAAATTGATATGTCCGTTTTTTTATGATATTTGCATCTTATATATTGCCAACCTAGTGTCATATTTATGATATAATTCGGCACTTAAAATATGCTCCTTCCTATACTTTATTTTTTCCAATAGTATAACATCTCTATAATGATAGTGTTGATGGACAAGGAAAAATTTGTATTGGATAGCAATTTGGGTGTTACTATAAAGGCTCATTGTGCATAGTTTCCACACTGCGTACGATTTATGTATTTGTTATGTCGTTTTCCATAGAGATTTTGTGATCATATATGTGCATGTTCAATATCTTTACATTTATGTTTTTGTAACTGATTTTAATACTCACTGTTTTGATTGTTCCCTTGATATGCACCTGTTTTCTGCCTGCTCTGGACGGGATACACGTTGCAGGGGGCGGAGCCTTTGTGCTTATCTCACCTGACGTTGTTCCCGTCCAGTGTGGACCCGTAGAAGCGCCGGTGTGGGCGCGAAACGGCTGTTGTCCTCTCCCCCGCTCACCTCCTCTATTTTGTCTCCCCCGTGCCATGAAGATGGTCTCACGTTTGCTTTAAATAAAAGGTAAAGCCCTCTTCACAGGATCGGTGAGTGTTGCCACGTCTCTCTTCATTTCTGATCTAGATGACCTGAAATCTTCTGCCCTCCTGTTTCTGTTATGGGGCATACAGTCCCACACAGCCTCGGAATCCCGGTGTACTGTTCCTGCGCTTCAGCATGGGGGAGCTCAGTCGCAGCTCCTCTCCAGCTCTTTACTTCTCCTATGCTTCTTCTCCTCTCGCACATCCTACAGACACAACTCTGTCTGACTCCTCCACTCTGGTCAGGAGCTGCAGCACCACGTGTCTGCACGGCTCCAGCTCTCCTGCTCTCTCCACTCTCCTCCACTGTCTGCTACCGACGACTCTAACTCCTCCTCCAAGCCAGAACATATATATGGAAGTTCCCCTGAAACCGGGTCTAGAGCTCCCCCTTCTGGCCTGAAGTCAGAACATGTTGCATGTATTATGCTACCTGTTAAAGGGATCCTCCTTCCAGGCATGGCATCACCCTCCCCGAAAGAAAGGCAACAACACTGTAACAACCGGCTTCCTAGGGTGTTACATATGTAATAAGCATTTCAGCATTATGAGATGAAGAATAATTCTTGCCATGGTACAAACTGCTGAGTTGAGACTCCTCTACTACTTTTCACTTAATTAATATTGATATTTGAAGTGTAAATTAAATTTCTTACTAACTAGATTAAAAACTGCACTATTAACAGTCAGAACTTTTTTTAACTAAGGGAACAAATGCAGTTATAAAAAGTAAACTGAGTGAAGTGTGAAAGGTGCCTGAACTTAAAAAAGTCAACATTACTTCACAATCGCCAGTCAAAAATAGAAGTTAATCTGCATATTTTATTTATAAGGGTTTGTTAAACTACCTAGACTAGAGCAATTGTCACCACGTAGTTCATGACTTGATAACTAGAGCATCACATGTCCCCACATCACATCCACAGTGGTGATAGAGCGTCACACGTCCCCACATCACATCCACAGTGGTGATAGAGCTTCACATGTCTCCACATCACATCCACAGTGGTGATAGAGCTTCACATGTCTCCACATCACATCCACAGTGGTGATAGAGCATCACATGTCCCCACATCACATCCACAGTGGTGATAGAGCATCACACGTCCCCACATCACATCCACAGTGGTGACAGAGAGTCACATGTCCCCACATCACATCCACAGTGGTGATAGTGCGTCACATGTCCCCACATCACATCCACAGTGGTGATAGAGCATCAAATGTCTCCACACCACATCCACAGTGGTGACAGAGAGTCACATGTCCCCACATCACATCCACAGTGGTGATAGAGCCTCACATGTCCCCACATCACATCCACAGTGGTGATAGAGCATCACACGTCCCCACATCACATCCACAGTGGTGATAGAGCATCACATGTCTCCACATCACATCCACAGTGGTGACAGAGAGTCACACATCTCCACATCACATCCACAGTAGTGATAGAGCATCACATGTCCCCACATCACATCCACAGTGGTGACAGAGAGTCACATATCCCCACATCACATCCACAGTGGTGATAGAGCGTCACATGTCTCCACATCACATCCACAGTGGTGATAGAGCCTCACATGTCTCCACATCACATCCACATTGGTGATAGAGCTTCACATGTCTCCACATCAATCCACAGTGGTGATAGAGCGTCACATGTCTCCACATCACATCCACAGTGGTGATAGAGCTTCACATGTCTCCACATCAATCCACAGTGGTGATAGAGCATCACATGTCTCCACATCACATCCACAGTGGTGACAGAGAGTCACATATCCCCACATCACATCCACAGTGGTGATAGAGCGTCACATGTCTCCACATCACATCCACAGTAGTGATAGAGCATCACATGTCTCCACATCAATCCACAGTGGTGATAGAGCGTCACATGTCTCCACATCACATCCACATTGGTGATAGAGCTTCACATGTCTCCACATCACATCCACAGTGGTGATAGAGCATCACATGTCTCCACATCACATCCACAGTGGTGATAGAGCATCACATGTCCCCACATCACATCCACAGTGGTGATAGAGCATCACACGTCCCCACATCACATCCACAGTGGTGACAGAGAGTCACATGTCCCCACATCACATCCACAGTGGTGATAGTGCGTCACATGTCCCCACATCACATCCACAGTGGTGATAGAGCATCAAATGTCTCCACACCACATCCACAGTGGTGACAGAGAGTCACATGTCCCCACATCACATCCACAGTGGTGATAGAGCCTCACATGTCCCCACATCACATCCACAGTGGTGATAGAGCATCACACGTCCCCACATCACATCCACAGTGGTGATAGAGCATCACATGTCTCCACATCACATCCACAGTGGTGACAGAGAGTCACACATCTCCACATCACATCCACAGTAGTGATAGAGCATCACATGTCCCCACATCACATCCACAGTGGTGACAGAGAGTCACATATCCCCACATCACATCCACAGTGGTGATAGAGCGTCACATGTCTCCACATCACATCCACAGTGGTGATAGAGCCTCACATGTCTCCACATCACATCCACATTGGTGATAGAGCTTCACATGTCTCCACATCAATCCACAGTGGTGATAGAGCGTCACATGTCTCCACATCACATCCACAGTGGTGATAGAGCTTCACATGTCTCCACATCAATCCACAGTGGTGATAGAGCATCACATGTCTCCACATCACATCCACAGTGGTGACAGAGAGTCACATATCCCCACATCACATCCACAGTGGTGATAGAGCGTCACATGTCTCCACATCACATCCACAGTGGTGATAGAGCATCACATGTCTCCACATCAATCCACAGTGGTGATAGAGCGTCACATGTCTCCACATCACATCCACATTGGTGATAGAGCTTCACATGTCTCCACATCAATCCACAGTGCTGATAGAGCGTCACATGTCTCCACATCAATCCACAGTGGTGATAGAGCATCACATGTCTCCACATCACATCCACAGTGGTGACAGAGAGTCACATATCCCCACATCACATCCACAGTGGTGATAGAGCGTCACATGTCTCCACATCACATCCACAGTGGTGATAGAGCCTCACATGTCTCCACATCACATCCACATTGGTGATAGAGCTTCACATGTCTCCACATCAATCCACAGTGGTGATAGAGCGTCACATGTCTCCACATCACATCCACAGTGGTGATAGAGCCTCACATGCCTCCACATCACATCCACATTGGTGATAGAGCTTCACATGTCTCCACATCAATCCACAGTGGTGATAGAGCGTCACATGTCCCCACATCACATCCACAGTGGTGATAGAGCATCACATGTCCCCACATCACATCCACAGTGGTGACAGAGAGTAACATAGTAACATAGTTAGTAAGGCCGAAAAAAGACATTTGTCCATCCAGTTCAGCCTATATTCCATCATAATAAATCCCCAGATCTACGTCCTTCTACAGAACCTAATTGTATGATACAATATTGTTCTGCTCCAGGAAGACATCCAGGCCTCTCTTGAACCCCTCGACTGAGTTCGCCATCACCACCTCCTCAGGCAAGCAATTCCAGATTCTCACCGCCCTAACAGTAAAGAATCCTCTTCTATGTTGGTGGAAAAACCTTCTCTCCTCCAGACGCAAAGAATGCCCCCTTGTGCCCGTCACCTTCCTTGGTATAAACAGATCCTCAGCGAGATATTTGTATTGTCCCCTTATATACTTATACATGGTTATTAGATCGCCCCTCAGTCGTCTTTTTTCTAGACTAAATAATCCTAATTTCACTAATCTATCTGGGTATTGTAGTTCTCCCATCCCCTTTATTAATTTTGTTGCCCTCCTTTGTACTTTCTCTAGTTCAATTATATCCTTCCTGAGCACCGGTGCCCAAAACTGGACACAGTACTCCATGTGTGGTCTAACTAGGGATTTGTACAGAGGCAGTATAATGCTCTCATCATGTGTATCCAGACCTCTTTTAATGCACCCCATGATCCTGTTTGCCTTGGAAGCTGCTGCCTGGCACTGGCTGCTCCAGGTAAGTTTATCATTAACTAGGATCCCCAAGTCCTTCTCCCTGTCAGATTTACCCAGTGGTTTCCCATTCAGTGTGTAATGGTGATATTGATTCCTTCTTCCCATGTGTATAACCTTACATTTATCATTGTTAAACCTCATCTGCCACCTTTCAGCCCAAGTTTCCAACTTATCCAGATCCATCTGTAGCAGAATGCTATCTTCTCTTGTATTAACTGCTTTACATAGTTTTGTATCATCTGCAAATATCGATATTTTACTGTGTAAACCTTCTACCAGATCATTAATGAATATGTTGAAGAGAACAGGTCCCAATACTGACCCCTGCGGTACCCCACTGGTCACAGCGACCCAGTTAGAGACTATACCATTTATAACCACCCTCTGCTTTCTATCACTAAGCCAGTTACTAACCCATTTACACACATTTTCCCCCAGACCAAGCATTCTCATTTTGTGTACCAACCTCTTGTGCGGCACGGTATCAAACACATCACACATCACACATCTCCACATCACATCCACAGTGGTGATAGAGCATCACATGTCCACATCACATCCACAGTGGTGATAGAGCATCACATGTCCCCACATCACATCCACAGTGGTGACAGAGAGTCACACGTCCCCACATCACATCCACAGTGGTGATAGAGCGTCACATGTCCCCACATCACATTCACAGTGGTGATAGAGCGTCACATGTCTCCACATCACATCCACAGTGGTGATAGTGCGTCACATGTCTCCACATCACATCCACAGTGGTGATAGAGCATCACATGTCTCCACATCACATCCACAGTGGTAATAGAGCCTCACATGTCCTCACATCACATCCACAGTGGTGATAGAGCCTCACATGTCTCCACATCACATCCACAGTGGTGATAGAGCCTCACATCTCAACATCACATCCACAGTGGTGACAGAGAGTCACACGTCCCCTCATCACATCCACAGTGGTGATGGAGCATCACATGTCAACATTACATTCACAGGGGTGATAGAGCTTCACATGGCCCCACATCACATTCACAGTGGTGATAGAGCTTCACATGTCCCCACATCACATTCACAGTGGTGATAGAGCGTCAGATGGCCCCACATCACATCCACAGTGGTGGTAGAGACTCACATGTCCCCACATCACATCCACAGTGGTGATAGAGCTTCACATGTCCCCACATCATATCCACAGTGGTGATAGAGCGTCACATGGCTCCACATCACATTCACAGTGGTGATAGAGCGTCACATGGCCCCACATCACATCCACAGTGGTGATAGAGCCTCAAATGTCTTCACATCTACAGTGGTGATAGAGCGTCACTTGTCCCCACATCACATCCACAGTGGTCACAGAGCATCACATCTCCACATCACATCCACAGTGGTGATAGAGCATCACATGTCCCCACATCACATCCACAGTGGTGATAGAGCGTCACATGTCTTCACATCACATCCACAGTGGTGATAGAGCGTCACATGTCTCCACATCACATCCACAGTGGTGATAGAGCGTCACATGTCCCCACATCACATCCACAGTGGTGATAGAGCATCACATGTCTCCACATCTACAGTGGTGATAGAGCATCACATGTCTCCACATCACATCCACAGTGGTGGTAGAGACTCACATGTCCCCACATCACATCCACAGTGGTCACAGAGCATCACATCTCCACATCACATCCACAGTGGTCACAGAGCATCACATCTCCACATCACATCCACAGTGGTCACAGAGCATCACATCTCCACATCACATCCACAGTGGTCACAGAGCATCACATCTCCACATCACATCCACAGTGGTCACAGAGCATCACATGTCCCCACATCACATCCACAGTGGTCACAGAGCATCACATCTCCACATCACATCCACAGTGGTCACAGAGCATCACATTCCCACATCACATCCACAGCGGTGATAGAGCATCACATGTCCCCACATTACTCCTGATATACCAGTAATGTGAGGTGAAGAGTCTGTAGTGTATGTATGTGTAGATCTACATATATACCACATAATACGCCTCAGCTGCTGCAGAGCCTCTGTCTATATTGATGTATGTATGGATGTGTGTGTTTGTGTGTGTATGGATCGATGAGAGTATAGATGTGTGTATGGATTGGTGTGTGTGTATGAATTTGTTTGTGTATGGATGGATGTGTGTGGATGGATGTGTGTATGGATCGATGTGTGCGTGTATAGATGGATATGCGTATGGATCTGTGTGCGTATGGATGGATGTGTGGATGGGTGTGTGTATGGATGTGTGGATGGATGGATGGATGGAGGAGGGATGGGTGGATGAGGGAGGGATGGATGCACACAGCACATTACACTCACTTGTGTCCAGGCCTCTTCCTTCCTAGTAAGGCTACGTTCACATTAGCGTTTCCCGACGCAGCGTCGGGAAACGCTGAGGCGACGCATGCGTCATGCGCCCCTATATTTAACATGGGGGGCGCATGGACATGCGTTGTGCTGCGTTGTGCGATGTATGCGTTTTTTTTGCCGCAAGCGTTGGGCGCAGAAAATGCAACAAGTTGCATTTTTTTTTGCATCCAAATTTCGGCAAAAAAGGACGCATGCGTCGCAAAACGCAGCGTTTTTGCATGCGTTTTGGTGCGTTTTTATTTGCGTTGTGCATTGCATCGCCGACGCAGCGGCGCAGAACGCAAATGTGAACGTAGCCTAGTGCAATCAGGTGAGTTATTCCCCTGCTGCCTGCACTGGGTGCTGCATAGGGAGGCTGGAGCATCAGACAGGAGGTGGAGGGTCTGGCAGGGACGGGGAGGGTGGTTGCAGCCAGTCACTGTCAGACCGGAAAACTCTAGTTGGGGAGTGAGCAGCTGCTCCAGAACCAGGACAGTGCTGCTCACCAGACTAAGTGATATATAGGACACCATGCAGAATGCTGACAGGGAGTATAATACAAACTGTCAGCATTCTGCCTCCTAGGTACACACAAATTATACAGAAAGCCCAGACAACCCCTTTAATTGATAACGGCGGCTCTGTATTTCCAGTTAGATCTTAAATTTCTGCTGACAGAGACTCAGAGAACCTTATTTTGTAATATTTGTAACTGATCATTTACTTGGGACTACTCAGCTGATACCCGATGTTCAGAGTTAGATGTATATTTTATGGAATATTCACCTAGAAGATTCTCTGTACAATTTTATGTATAGCCCTCAACAAAAGTCATATGAATACAATCCACAAATCACCTATCATTGCTAGCAAAGCTAAATTCACATTGCTATTCATCATACACCCAGGATTTTTCCAACACAGTTTTGAAAACCACTTCAATAAATGACATATGAAATGGAAAATGCTGCAGGTAGCCAAATGGTGATTAGCTCCATTGAACTTACAGACTTGCTGCATTTCAAACTGCAGATCTGTAGCAAAAGCCCAAGGGTCGGCCTTGGGTGTCTGCCACAAGTTACACTGCAAATATGTTTAATTTGACCTAAAAAACTTCTGTGTGAATATGCCCTACACATTGTATAGCAGTAGTTATTGGGATTTGCCCCAAATGGCAAAACACTGCCTGGAAACTGGTTGAGTCAGACACATGCCATAAAACATTATAGCATTTTTTGCCAGTTATAATTCAAGGCTGGGGATGATACTTTGAAGTAGACGAATCTCTGATATACCATTGTGATCACAAAAATATAAGAAGAGATCTATGAAAGAGTATTAAAACAGAAAAGTTTTTTTTATAATAAATAATACAGAGATAAAAAGGAACTGTATGAAACATGGAGTAATTCTAAATGATAGATACTATTAATGCTGAAACAGAAACACATTAATATAATAGACTACATAGCAAAGCATTAAAAAATAGCAGTGTATATGGATGAAAAAAGTCTTCCCATGGAAGTATTAGCTAGCCTAAGTCTGAATATAAGGATAATGTCCCAAATAGCCCAACTGACCCTATCAGTTAAAACATACTGAGTGTGAGTGGTATAAATATCTTCGTTAGGCAAGTCACTGCTGCCAGGGATATGTCAGGCTGCATGTCCCTCCACCCCGACGCACGTTTCATTTCATTTGCTTCTTCCAGGGGCATGATGGTACTTTATATATCCAATCATTTGAAATGGAAGTTCAGGCAGTTAGCACATGAAATCTATGGCATTATTACAGAACAGCAGGCAACCATGTAATATGCTATATTGCTTCCGTAAGACAACATCATCTTGCATCGCTTCTAGGAAAGAATAAAGGAATAATTTAGCTTGCAATGCTGCACACCGCATATAAAACTGGTCTCATATAAAGCACCGTAATTATGTAATATAACGTGTGTAAGGCCTGCTAGTTAGTCCTTCAAATTGCACATTATTATTTATACAGGATGAAAAATTTTGAATTTGTTCAAAGAATATTTGCCAATAAACTATAACAGTTTATGTAATATAAAGATTCTTGAGGCAGAGGTAAAAACCTTTTAAGGATCCAAAAATAGAAGAACAATGTGTTGAATTGCCTGGTGAACCATTAGTAAAACCAAGAAAATCAATGGATTAATAGTAAGTGCAGACATACAGACAGAAAATTCCGCAGAAGTCCTCTTAAAATATGGCAACAAGTTGTAGAAAAATGTTCCTGTATTGCCACAAAATCTATAATTTTGCTATAAAAGTCACACAATAAAATAGGCTATTAAAATTGTCCTTCCAAGATTTTTTTCATTAAATTGTGTATTTAAATAATTTTCTACATCTAGTTTTCCTGTTTACCAGAATGTATTACTATTATTATAACCACAGATGCATTTTCATTTATTGCTAATGGAAGCAATTATTCAGATGGTACCAGTGGTTATAATGACTGTCTATGTAAAATTCAAATGATTGCTTTATTATAGAAATGTTCTTATGCTATTAAAATGAACTGTCAGCTTTGCACAATTCCTGATTTTTAGAAGGTTCCATTAATGACAAAAGGATGTCCTAGTAGTATGATCCAAGAGATCTCCTGCAAGTTTGAGTGAACCCGAATGGGAAAGTTCAGGGTCCATACAGAACACCTAGTGTCCGTTACTGAATCCCGAACACGGACTTTTTACTGTATGTCCAGTTTCCTGTTTGGGTTCTCCAGCCGCCATTATGCTTTCTTTAGTGTTTTGGGGTAAGATGCTGCTGGAGTGAGGGACAGATTGTGACTGCACACTGTACAAAAAACAAAGCAAAACGCTGTATGCACTTTGCAACCCACATCTCTGCTACTACTGTGCTAAAATGTGCTGTGTGTACTCTGCACCCCCTTGCCTGTGGGAGTACTGTCCTTTAAGCCACCTTGGGTACTCTGTAACCCCTTGCCTGTGTGAGTACTGTCCTTAAAGCCCCTGTGTGTACTCTGCACCTCCTTGCCTGTGGCAGTACTGTCCTTTAAGCCGCTGTGCGCACTCTGCACCCCCTTGCCTGTGGGAGTACTGTCCTTGAAGCCGCTGTGTGTACTCTGCACCCCCTGCTGGTGGAAGTACTGTCCTTTAAGCCACTGTGTGTACTCTGCAACCCCTTGCCTGTGGGAGTACTGTCCTTTAACCCACCATGTGTACTCTGCACCTCCTTGCCTGTGGGAGTACTGTCCTTTAAGCCACTGTGTATACTCTGCACCCCCTAGCCTGTGGGAGTACTGTCCTTCAAGCCGCTGTGTGCACTCTGCACCTCCTTGCCTGTGGGAGTACTGTCCTATAAGCCGCTGTGTGTACTCTGCACCCCCTAGCCTGTGGGAGTACTGTCCTTCAAGCCGCTGTGTGCACTCTGCCCCTCCTTGCCTGTGGGAGTACTGTCCTATAAGCCGCTGTGTGTACTCTGCACCTCCTTGCCTGTGGGAGTACTGTCCTTTAAGCCGCTGTGTGTACTCTGCACCTCCTTGCCTGTGGGAGTACTGTCCTTTAAGCCGCTGTGTGTACTCTGCACCTCCTTGCCTGTGGGAGCATTTTCTTTTAAGCCGCTGTGTGTACTCTGCACCTCCTTGCCTTGCCTGTGGGAGTACTGTACTTTAAGCCACTGTGTGTACTCTGCACCTCCTTGCCTGTGGGAGTACTGTCCTTTAAGCCGCTGTGTGTACTCTGCACCTCCTTGCCTGTGGGAGTACTGTCCTTTAAGCCGCTGTGTGTACTCTGCACCTCCTTGCCTGTGGGAGTACTGTCCTTTAAGCCGCTGTGTGTACTCTGCACCTCCTTGCCTTGCCTGTGGGAGTACTGTCCTTTAAGCCACTGTGTGTACTCTGCACCTCCTTGCCTGTGGGAGTACTGTCCTTTAAGCCGCTGTGTGTACTTTGCACCTCCTTGCCTGTGGGAGTACTGTCCTTTAAGCCGCTGTGTGTACTTTGCTTCTCCTTGCCTGTGGGAGTACTGTCCTTTAAGCCACTGTGTGTACTCTGCTTCTCCTTGCCTGTGGGAGTATTGTCCTTTAAGCCACTGTGTGTACTCTGCACCTCCTTGCCTGTGAGAGTACTGTCCTTTAAGCCGCTGTGTGTACTCTGCACCTCCTTGCCTGTGGAAGTACTGTCCTTTAAGCCGCTGTGTGTACTCTGCACCTCCTTGCCTGTGGGAGTACTGTCCTTTAAGCCACTGTGTGTACTCTGCACCTCCTTGCCTGTGGGAGTACTGTCCTTTAAGCCACTGTGCATACTCTGCACCTCCTTGCCTGTGGGAGTACTGTCCTTTAAGCCGCTGTGTGTACTCTGCACCTCCTTGCCTGTGGGAGTACTGTCCTTTAAGCCACTGTGTATACTCTGCACCTCCTTGCCTGTGGGAGTACTGTCCTTTAAGCCGCTGTGTACTCTGCACCTCCTTGCCTGTGGGAGTACTGTCCTTTAAGCCGCTGTGTGCACTTTGCACCTCCTTGCCTGTGGGAGTACTGTCCTTTAAGCCGCTGTGTGTACTCTGCACCTCCTTGCCTGTGGGAGTACTGTCCTTTAAGCCACTGTGTATACTCTGCACCTCCTTGCCTGTGGGAGTACTGTCCTTTAAGCCACTGTGTGTACTCTGCACCTCCTTGCCTGTGGGAGTACTGTCCTTTAAGCCGCTGTGTGTACTCTGCACCTCCTTGCCTGTGGGAGTACTGTCCTTTAAGCCGCTGTGTGTACTCTGCTTCTCCTTGCCTGTGGGAGTACTGCCCTGTAAGCCGCTGTGTGTACTCTGCAGCTCCTTGCCTGTGGGAGTACTGTCCTTTAACCCCTTCCCGACCTGTCACACAGCGTATGCGTCATGAAAGTCGGTGCCAATCCGACCTATGACGCATATGCTGTGTCACAGAATGATCGCGTCCCTGCAGATCGGGTGAAAGGGTTAACTCCCATTTCACCCGATCTGCAGGGACAGGGGGAGTGGTAGTTTAGCCCAGGGGGGGTAGCTTCACCCCCCCGTGGCTACGATCGCTCTGATTGGCTGTTGAAAGTGAAACTGCCAATCAGAGCGATTTGTAATATTTCAGCTAAAAAACTGGTGAAATATTACAATCCAGCCATGGCCGATGCTGCAATATCATCGGCCATGGCTGGAAACACTTATGTGCACCCACCTCACCCCACCGATCGCCCCCCCAGCCCCCCGATCTGTGCTCCGCTCCCCTCCGTCCTGTGCTCCGCTCCCCCGTCCTCCTGTCCGCTCCCCCGTGCTCCAATCACACCCCCCGTGCTCCAATCAAACCCCCCACACTCCGATCACCCCTCCGCACAGCGATTCCCCCCCCGTTCTCCGATCCACCCCCCTGCACAGCGATCCCCCACCCCGTGCTCCAATCCACCCCCCCGTGTTCCGATCCACCCCCCCATGCTCCGATTCACTTCCCCCCCGTGCTCCGACGCCCCCCCCGTGCCCAGATCTTCCCCCCCTTATACTTACCTCCCGGGATCCGTCCGTCTTCTTCCCTGGGCGCCGCCATCTTCCAAAATGGCGGGCGCACTGCACATGCGCCCGCCGGCAGATTCGTTCCAAAGTGAGTTTTGATCACTGAGATATAACCTATCTCAGTGATCAAAATAAAAAAAATAGTAAATGCCCCCCCCCCTTTGTCACCCCCATAGGTAGGGACAATAAAAAAAAAAAAAAAAAATTTTCCACTAAGGTTGGGGTAAGAACTAGGGTTAGGGGTAGGGTTAGGGGTAGGGTTAGGGGTAGGGTTAGGGTTAGGGGTAGGGTTCGGGTTAGGGGTAGGGTTAGAGGTAGGGTTAGGGGTAGGGTTAGGGGTAGGGGTAGGGTTTCGGTATGTGCACACGTATTCTGTTCCTCTGCGGATTTTTCCGCTGCGGATTTGATAAATCCGCAGTGCTAAACCGCTGTGGATTTATCGCGGATTTACCGCGGTTTTTCTGCGCCTTTCACTGCGGTTTTACAACTGCAATTTTCTATTGGAGCAGTTGTAAAACCGCTGCGGAATCCGCAGAAAGAAGTGACATGCTGCGGAATGTAAACCGCTGCGTTTCCGTGCAGTTTTTCCGCAGCATGTGTACAGCGATTTTTGTTTCCCATAGGTTTACATTGAACTGTAAACTCATGGGAAACTGCTGCGGATCCGCAGCGTTTTCTGCAGTATGTGCACATACCTTTAGAATTAGGCTATGTGCACACGGTGCGGATTTGGCTGCGGATTCACAGCGGATTGGCCGCTGCGGATTCGCAGCAGTGTTCCATCAGGTTTACAGTTCCATGTAAACATATGGAAAACTAAATCTGTGCCCATGGTGCGGAAAATACCACGCGGAAATGCTGCGTTGTATTTTCCGCAGCATGTCAATTCTTTGTGCGGATTCCGCAGCGTTTTACACCTGTTCCTCAATAAGAATCCACAGGTGAAATCCGCACAAAAAACACTGGCAATCTGCTGTAAATCCGCAGGTAAAACGCAGTGCCTTTTACCCGCGGATTTTTCAAAACTGGTGCTGAAAAATCTCACACGAATCCGCAACGTTGGCACATAGCCTTAGGGTTAGGGTTGGGTTGGAATTAGGGTTGTGATTAGGGTTATGGCTACAGTTGGGATTAGGGTTAGGGGTGTGTTGGGGTTAGGGTTGTGGTTAGGGGTGTGTTGGGGTTAGGGTTGTGATTAGGGTTATGGCTACAGTTGGGATTAGGGTTAGGGGTGTGTTGGGGTTAGTGTTGGAGGTAGAATTGAGGGGTATCCACTGTTTAGGCACATCAGGGGTCTCCAAACGCAACATGGCGCCACCATTGATTCCAGCCAATCTTGTATTCATAAAGTCAAATGGTGCTCCCTCACTTCCGAGCCCCGACGTGTGCCCAAACAGTGGTTTACCCCCACATATGGGGTACCAGCATACTCAGGACAAACTGCGCAACAATTACTGGGGTCAAATTTCTCCTGTTACCCTTGTGAAAATAAAAAAAATGCTTGCTAAAACATCATTTTGAGGAAAGAAAAATTATTTTTTATTTTCACGGCTCTGCGTTGTAAACGTCTGTGAAGCACTTGGGAGTTCAAAGTGCTCACCACATATCTAGATAAGTTCCTTGGAAGGTCTAGATTCTAAAATGGGGTCACTTGTGGGGGTTTTCTACTGTTTAGGCACACTAGGGGCTCTGCAAACGCAACGTGACGTCCGCAGACCATTCCATCAAAGTCTGCATTTCAAAAGTCACTACTTCCCTTCTGAGCCCCGACGTGTGCCCAAACAGTGGTTTACCCCCACACATGGGGTATCAGCGTACTCAGGAGAAACTGGACAACAACTTTTGGGGTCCAATTTCTCCTGTAACCCTTGGGAAAATAAAAAATTCTGGGCTAAAAAATTATTTTTGAGGAAAGAAAACGTATTTATTATTTTCACTGCTCTGTGTTATGAACTTCTGTGAAGCACTTGGGGGTTCAAAGTGCTCACCTCACATCTAGATAAGTTCCTTTCGGGGTCTAGTTTCCAAAATGGGGTCACTTGTGGGGGGTTTCTACTGTTTAGCCACATCAGGGGCTCTGCAAACGCAACGTGACGCCCACAGAGCATTCCATCAAAGTCTGCATTTCAAAACGTCACTACTTCACTTCCGAGCCCCAGCATGTGCCTCAACAGTGGTTTACCCCCACATATGGGGTATCAGCGTACTCAGGAGAAACTGGACAACAACTTCTGGGGTCAAATTTCTCCTGTTACCCTTGAGAAAATAAGAAATAGCGGGCTAAAAAATCATTTTTGAGAAAAGAAATTTTTTTTTAAATTTTCATGGCTCTGCGTTATAAACTTCTGTGAAGCACTTGAGGGTTCAAAGTGCTCACCACACATCTAGATTAGTTCCTTTGGGGGTCTAGTTTCCAAAATGGGGTCATTTGTGGGGGATCTCCAATGTTTAGGCACACAGGGGCTCTCCAAACGCGACATGGTGTCCGCTAATGATTGGAGCTAATTTTCCATTTAAAAAGCCAAATGGCGTGCCTTACCTTCTGAGCCCTGCCGTGCGCCCAAACAGTGGTTTACCCCCACATATGGGGTATCTGCGTACTCAGGACAAACTGGACAACAACATTTGTGGTCCAATTTCTCCTATTACCATTGGTAAAATAGGATATTCCAGGCTAAAATATCATTTTTGAGAAAGGAAAAATTATTTTTTATTTTCATGGCTCTGCATTATAAACTTCTGTGAAGCACCTGGGGGTTTAAAGTGCTCAGTATGCATCTAGATAAGTTCCTTGGGGGGTCTAGTTTCCAAAATGGGGTCACTTGTGGGGGAGCTCCAATGCATAGGCACACAGGGGCTCTTCAAACGCGACATGGTGTCCGCTAACAATTGGAGCTAATTTTCCATTCAAAAAGTCAAAAGGCGCGCCTTCTCTTCCGAGCCCTGCCGTGTGCCCAAACAGTGGTTTACACCCACATATGAGGTATCGGCGTACTCGGGAGAAATTGCTCAACACATTTTAGGATCCATTTTATCCTATTGCCCATGTGAAAATGAAAAAATTGAGGCGAAAAGAAATTTTTTGTGAAAAAAAAGTACTTTTTCATATTTACGGATCAATTTGTGAAGCACCTGGGGGTTTAAAGGGCTCACTATGCATGTAGATAAGTTCCTTAGGGCGTCTAGTTTCCAAAATGGGGTCACTTGTGGGGGAGCTCCAATGTTTAGGCACACAGGGTCTCTCCAAACGCGACATGGTGTCCGCTAACGATGGAGATAATTTTTCATTCAAAAAGTCAAATGGCGCTCCTTCCCTTCCGAGCCTTACCATGTGTCCAAACAGTGGTTTACCCCCACATGTGAGGTATCGGTGTACTCAGGAAAAATTGCCCAACAAATTTTAGGATCCATTTTATCCTGTTGTCCATGTGAAAATGAAAAAATTGAGGCTAAAAGAATTTTTTTGTGAAAAAAACGTACTTTTTCATTTTTACGGATCAATTTGTGAAGCACCTGGGGGTTTAAAGGGCTCACTATGCATGTAGATAAGTTCCTTGGGGCGTCTAGTTTCCAAAATGGGGTCACTTGTGGGGGAGCTCCAATTTTTAGGCACACGGGGGCTCTCCAAACGTGACATGGTGTCCGCTAAAGAGTGCAGCCAATTTTTCATTCAAAAAGTCAAATGGCGCTCCTTCCCTTCCAAGCCCTGCCGTGCGCCCAAACAGTGGTTTACCCCCACATATGAGGTATCAGCGTACTCAGGACAAATTGGACAACAAGTTTCGTGGTTCAGTTTCTCCTTTTACCATTGGGAAAATAAAATAATTGTTGCTGAAAAATCATTTTTGTGACTAAAAAGTTAAATGTTCATTTTTTCCTTCCATGTTGCTTCTGCTGCTGTGAAGCACCTGAAGGGTTAATAAACTTCTTGAATGTGGTATTGTGCACCTTGAGGGGTGCAGTTTTTAGAATGTTGTCACTTTTGGGTATTTTCAGCCATATAGACCCCTCAAACTGACTTCAAATGTGAGGTGGTCCCTAAAAAAAATGGTTTTGTAAATTTCGTTGTAAAAATGAGAAATCACTGGTCAAATTTTAACCCTTATAACTTCCTAGCAAAAAAAAAATTTTGTTTCCAAAATTGTGCTGATGTAAAGTAGACGTGTGGGAAATGTTATTTATTAACTATTTTTTGTCACATAACTCTCTGGTTTAACAGAATAAAAATTCAAAATGTGAAAATTGCGAAATTTTCAAAATTTTCGCCAAATTTCCGTTTTTATCATAAATAAACACAGAATTTATTGACCTAAATTTACCACTAACATGAAGCCCGATATGTCACCAAAAAATAATCTCAGAACCGCTAGGATCCATTGAAGCGTTCCTGAGTTATTACCTCATAAAGGGACACTGGTCAGAATTGCAAAAAACGGCAAGGTCTTTAAGGTCAAAATAGGCTGGGTCATGAAGGGGTTAAGCCGCTGTGTGTACTCTGCACCTCCTTGCCTGTGGGAGTACTGTCCTTTAAGCCGCTGTGTGTACTCTGCACCTCCTTGCCTGTGGAAGTACTGTCCTTTAAGCCGCTGTGTGTACTCTGCACCTCCTTGCCTGTGGGAGTACTGTCCTTTAAGCCACTGTGTATACTCTGCACCTCCTTGCCTGTGGGAGTACTGTCCTTTAAGCCGCTGTGTGTACTCTGCTTCTCCTTGCCTGTGGGAGTACTGTCCTTTAAGCCACTGTGTGTACTCTGCACCTCTTTGCCTGTGGGAGTACTGTCCTTTAAGCCGCTGTGTGTACTCTGCACCTCCTTGCCTGTGGGAGTACTGTCCTTTAAGCCGCTGTGTGTACTCTGCATCTCCTTGCCTGTGGGAGTACTGTCCTTTAAGCCGCTGTGTGTACTCTGCACCTCCTTGTCTGTGGGAGTACTGTCCTTTAAGCCACTGTGTGTACTCTGCACCTCCTTGCCTGTGGGAGTACTGTCCTTTAAGCCGCTGTGCATACTCTGCACCTCCTTGCCTGTGGGAGTACTGTCCTTTAAGCCGCTGTGTGTACTCTGCACCTCCTTGCCTGTGGGAGTACTGTACTTTAAGCCGCTGTGTGTACTCTGCACCTCCTTGCCTGTGGGAGTACTGTCCTTTAAGCTGCTGTGTGTACTCTGCACCTCCTTGCCTGTGGGAGTACTGTCCTTTAAGCCGCTGTGTGTACTCTGCACCTCCTTGCCTGTGGGAGTACTGTCCTTTAAGCCGCTGTGTGTACTCTGCACCTCCTTGCCTGTGGGAGTACTGTCCTTTAAGCCGCTGTGTGTACTCTGCACCTCCTTGCCTGTGGGAGTACTGCCCTGTAAGCCACTGTGTGTACTTGAAGCATGTTAATGTTCTCAATGTTGCCTGTTATAAGAAATAATGTTGCACTAATTTAGTTTGGCCACTAGAAGTCACCATGGAGTAACAGAAAGAAAGCTCTGGAAACGGGAAGTTGTGAACTCTGGCTTGTGTGACCGGTCACCGACTGTTTAGTTAAGGAGAGTTAGATAGAAGTCACAGCATATCCAAGAACATTTCTGTTACTGTGACTACCCATGGACTGATGTCTGATTGTGTGAGCTCCTGTATATCGAGGCTCTGATAAAAACATGAATGCCATAGAAGAGCCATGTGAAGTACTACTGAGACTGATCTAAATCTTCACTTGCACTTGTATCAGAGGATTTGGAGACCTAGAAAGCTCATTAAATCTAGTAGCCGGATGTCAGAATAAGAAGTCCAGTCGTTTTCCATTTCACTATATTCTGTCAGAGTGTCCACTCTGAGCGCTCGCAAAGAGGTACATGTGGTGTTAGTTCAAGAGACTAGTCGTGTAAATATATATACATATATCAAATCTATTGTAATTAAGTCGGGATGCGGGTGTAAGATTGTATATCTAAGAGGATCGAGTGTCGCGGTCAAGGTAGAATCCCGGATAGGCCCTCTATCGGATAAGGGAGGGAGTGGCATAGTTTTAGGACAGTCTTGCTCCTTTTCGTGAAGATGGCACTTGGGATCTCTCAGGCTGCATAATTTGTATTCTGGATTGTGGCTCTTGTGGCCCATATTTTGTTGAGAAGTAGAATCCTGTTATCCTTTTTGCACAAGTTATAAAGAAAAGTTGATTTAGTATCATATCGTGGTCAGAGTCGTTCATAGCAGCGCCATATCCCATTCTCAAACAATGACTGGCATACCGGTTGTTACATACTCTGCACCCCCTGCCTGTGGGAGTACTGTCCTTTAAGCCACTGTGTGTACTCTGCACCCCCTGCCTGTGGAGGTACTGCCTTTAAGCTGCTGTGTGTACTCTGCACCCCCCACCTGAGGGAGTACTGTCCTTTAAGCTGCTGTGTGTTTTCTAGTAGTCAGACGTACCATACATCTCATTGCCACTAGTAGTCCCAATAAATAATTTTTGAGTACCGCTGTATCTTTTCTAGCAGTGTGGCAACTAAATAATTTGCATCAGTCATCTTGTTACCCTTTATAAGGCAAATAAATAATTTTTCAGTACCGTGTTTTGTAGTAGTATTGCAAATATATAATTGTCATCAGCCATCTCATTGTCATTAGAATTTCAAAGAAAGAATTTTTCAGGACCACGGCGTGTTTTCTAGTAGTTTTGCAAATATATTGCCTAAGCTGCCTCACTGCCATTTCTAGGCCCAAAAAATAATTTTTCTGGACCGGTATGTGTTTTTTATTAGTTTGTGAAAAAAAATAATTGGCATCAGCAATCTAGTTGCCATTTCTAGGCCTAAAACATAATTTTCTCAGACTGGTGTCTGATTTTACTACTTTGTGAAATAAATAATTGGCATCAGCCATTTATAGGCCAAAGGAATATTTTTTCAGGACCAAAGTTTGTTTCTAGTAGTTTAGCAAATAAATATATCACGTAAGCCATCTAATTGCCATTTGTAAGCCAAAGAAATAATTTTTCAGTACTGCTTTGTCTTTTCTAGTAGTGTCAAATAAATAATTTGCATTAGCCGTCTTGTTGCCATTTATAGGCCAAATAAATATTTTTTGTGGACCGGTGTGTGTTTTTTAGTAGCCTGGGAAATAAACATTTGGCATCAACCATCTTGTTGCCATTTATAGGCCAAACCAATAATTTTGTGGTACCACTGTGTTCATACAAGTAGTGCGTGTAAAAAATAATTGTAATCTGTAGCTTTTTTTGTGAATAGTGTTTGTAAAAAATTATTCTACTCTGAAACTTTTTTGCAAATAGTGTGTCTAAAAAACTCATTATAATCTGTGGTTATTTCCTAGTTGTATGTCTAAAAATATTCTACTCTGCAGTCATCTCCCCATTTGTGGGCTGAAAAAAATATTTTATTGCGGATTCATATGCGGATTTTTCCACCCTGTTTTTTCTAAATCCGCAGGTAAAACACACTGTGTTTTACCTGCAGATTTACTCCGGATTTCCAACGTTTTTTGTGCTGATTTCACCTGCGGTTTTACACCTGCGGATTCCATTTGAGGAGCACGTGTAAAACGCTACGCACAAAGAATTGACATGCTGCGGAAAATACAACGCAGCGTTTCAGCGTGGTATTTTCCGCACCATGGACACAGCGGATTTGGTTATCCATAGGTTTACATGGTACTGTAAACCTATTGGAAAACTGCTGCGAATCCGCACCATGTGCACATAGCCTTATTCTACTGCTGTGTCTATAACAGTAGTGTTTCTAAAAGTTACTCTAGTTTGCAGCCATCTTTTTGTGAGTTGTGTGTATAAAAAAAATCTACTGTACCACTGTATAAGTATGAGTTAAAAAATAACTGTGGTTTTGAGCCTCTGCAACCCTGCGTCTGGGAGTAATATGCCAAAAAGTGTCCATGTGTACTGTGCCATATTTCTCTTTGAGTACTGTGCCAAAAAGCCTTTGGCAGTGCTGTGCCAAGAAGCATTTGTGTTTACTGTGCCAAATAGCCTATCTGTGTTCTCTTCAGCTGTGTCTGTGGTAGTAGCGTGCCTAAAAAATAATTATACTCTACCGCTGTGTCTGTATGAGTTGTTGGCCTAAAAAATAGTTATACTCTGCATTAGTGTCTGTGAAGTACTGTGCATAAAAACAAAATTTTCTACTCTACATTCCTGTCTACGAGAATACTGTGCCAGAAAAACCTGTGTGTGTATGTACGCTGCACGTGTCTTTGTGGGAGTACTCTGAAAAAGCCTCTGTTTTTTTTTTTTAAATTGGGTAGGTCCCAAAATGGCTGGGAGCGGCTGGTATAATTCTTTATTCAGCCAAAGGTACCAACAAGTCCTGTGTGATCCACGCCTGGTTCATTTTCATGAATGTGAGCTTGCCCACGTTGGCTGTGGAGAGGCACATGCACCTGCCTGTGATCACACGTCCGGCCAAGCTAAACACACGTTCGCACAGTACACTTTTCGTAGGGCAGGCCTGCACCTCCAAAGTGTAAAGGGCAAGCTCCGGCCATGTGTCGAATTTGAAGATCCAGAATTTAAATGGGCTAGACCCATCAATCAATATGTGGAGACATGTGGACACATACTCTTCCACCATGTGTTGTGTGGTCTATTTCTTTTTCTGCCATGCCACAGGAGACACACCATTTCTCTGAGTATTTAGGTTCTGTCTTCTGGCTGTAGTCTGTGTAGCTCAACACAGGTGTTTTCCTTTGTCCACCTATCACCTTTTTGGTGGAGCTTTATATTTTGTCCCCCAGCGGGTGTTTCCTACTGGTGATGGATTCGTTTAGATGTTCTGACATTGTATTCATGTTTAGAGACATTCTGTGAGCTTTGGGCTAAGAATTTTTACCTTGTTTTTTTCTTTGATATACTTTGCACCTCTTTTCTGTTTAACTTTAGTAAGTAGGCTATATATTTTTTAAGAGTAATTGCTTTATTCTTTCATATTTTTTATTTACTTTAGTCATTGTAAGATCTTTTCTTTGTTCAGCCCAAGCCCACTTCTCTTGTAGTTAATTCACACTCTGCTCTGCCCTCCGGTTCTTTAGGAGGAATGTGAAGCAACTCAATGGCCTTTTAGGGAGATTGGGTCTGAGTTGCCATCTAATAGTTCTTTGGTTATAGCTATCTGTACCTGAAGTCACCACTAGGGAATGCAGTGTCAAGATATCTGGTCTATACAGGACCTGGCAGGCTCAGCTATGGTTTTTTAGTGTCTAACCCATTAATCCTGAGTTAGTTGCTACACAGACATAACCTAAATGATGCATCCTGTTAAGACAGATTGTATCAGATTGTGGTGCTAGATGTGGCAACTTCCTTCTCCTCAACTGCCTTGCACTTCCACTGAGCCCCTGCTGTTAGGTGAGGATGCCTTCAGTAGTGCATCTATAGCGTGCACTTGTATTCCCACATTTTATGACGGAAGTAAGGATGGCATGCTGTGCTTGTTGTGGGGATCCAGCAGAGTGGCCACACAGTACTTGTAACAATCCTACTAACTTGGCGGTCATTGAGCAGGCATAGCAGCATGTATTGCCTTATGTGCGCTAGACTGCCCAGAGGCAACAACAAGTTTGTCCTCGGTGGGAGGTGTATCATCTTAGTCATCTCTATTGTCTACATCCTCTGTATTCCCCAACCATGCTCCAGTGATGCCTGTGAGCTGCTTTGAGTGCCAACCTCCTTTGAACATGGTTGTTTCTCATCCTCCAATACTGACCCATGGCTGGACAGTTGTATACCTGACTAGGGTTGAGCGAAACGGGTCGTTCATTTTCAAAAGTCGCCGACTTTTGGCAAAGTCGGGTTTCATGAAACCCGATCCGACCCCTGTGCGTGGTCGGCCATGCGGTACGCGACTTTCGCGCCAAAGTCGCGTTTCAATGACGCAAAAAGCGCCATTTCTCAGCCAATGAAGGTAAAGGCAGAGTGTGGGCAGCGTGATGACATAGGTCCTGGTCCCCACCATCTTAGAGAAGGGCATTGCAGTGATTGGCTTGCTGTCTGCGGCGTCACAGGGGCTATAAAGGGGCGTTCCCGCCGACCGCCATGTTACTGCTGCTGATCTGAGCTTGGGGAGAGGTTGCTGCCGCTTCGTCAGAAGCAGGGATAGCGTTAGGCAGGGTCCATTAACCACCAAACCGCTTGTGCTGTAGCGATTTCCACTGCCCAACACCACCTTCGGTGTGCAGGGACAGTGGAAGCTACATTTTTTTTTTTTCCCCTCAGCGCTGTAGCTCATTGGGCTGCCCTAGAAGGCTCCCTGATAGCTGCATTGCTGTGTGTACGCCGCTGTGCAAACCAACTGCTTTTTTCAAAGCACAAATCCTCTTGTTCCTTCCTTTCTGCACAGCTATCTTTTTTGTTTGTCCACACTTTTTATTTAATTTGTGCATCAGTCCACTCCTTATTGCTGCCTGCCATACCTGGCTGAGATTACTGCAGGGAGATAGTAATTGAAGGACACTCCCTGTTTTTTTTTTTTTTTTGTGGGAGATTAAGATTGACATTTCTGCTAGAGTGCCATCCCTGTGTGTGCCATCTCTCACTCAGTGGGCCATAGAAAGCCTATTTATTTTTTTGCTTGATTTGGGTTATAAAATCTACCTGAAAAAATCACTACATCAATCAGTGGGAGAAAAATATTGGCCTCAGGGCTTGTGTGCCACTCCTGACTCCTGTGTGCATCATCACTCACTCAGTGGGCCATAGAAAGCCCATTTTTTTTTTTTTTGCTTTATTTGGGTTCTAAATTCAACCTGAAAAAATCAATAAATCAATCAGTGAGAGATTAATATTGGCCTTTGGGCTTGTGTGCCAGTCCTAAGCGTGCCATCTCTCTCTCTCAGATAGTGGGCCATAGAAAGCCTATTTATTATTTTTTTTATTGGGTTTATAAATTTTCCCTGGAACAAAAAAAAAAAAAAGTGGGAGATTAATATTGGCCTCTGGGCTTGTGTGCCAGTCCTGAGCGTGCCATCTCTCTCACAAATAGTGGGCCATAGAAAGCCTATTTATTTTTTTGCTTGATTTGGGTTCAAAAATGTACCTTAAAAAATCACTATATCAATCAGTGGGAGAAAAATATTGGCCTCAGGGCTTGTGTGCCACTCCTGACTCCTGTGTGCATCATCACTCACTCAGTGGGCCATAGAAAGCCCTTTTTTTTTTTTTTTGCTTTATTTTGGTTCTAAATTCTACCTGAAAAAATCAATAAATCAATCAGTGGGAGATTAATATTGGCCTTTGGGCTTGTGTGCCAGTCCTAAGCGTGCCATCTCTCTCTCTCAGATAGTGGGCCATAGAAAGCCTATTTATTATTTTTTTTATTGGGTTTATAATTTTTCCCTGGAAAAAAAAAAAAAAAAGTGGGAGATTAATATTGGCCTCTGGGCTTGTGTGCCAGTCCTGAGCGTGCAATCTCTCTCACAAATAGTGGGCCATAGAAAGCCTATTTATTATTTTTTTTATTGGGTTTATAATTTTTCCCTGGAAAAAAAAAAAAAAAAGTGGGAGATAAATATTGGCCTCTGGGCTTATGTGCCACTCCTGACTCCTGTGTGCGTCATCTCTCACTCAGTGGGCCATAGAAAGCCTTTTTTTGTTTTATTTGTTTTCTAAATTCTCCCTGAAAAAATCATTTTATTTTATTTGGTTTCTAAATTCTTCCTGAAAAAATCATTTTATTCTATTATTTTTTTTTCCTAAAGTCTCCCTGAAAAAAAAAAAATCAGTGGGAGATTAATATTGCCCTTTCTGCTTGTGTGCCAGTCTTGACTCCTGGGTGTGCCATCTCTCTCTCTCTCTCCAATTGTGGGCCATAGAAAGCCTATTATTTTTTTAGCTTGATTTGGGTTCCAAAATCTACCTGAAAAAATCACTACATCAATCAGTAGGAGATAAATATTGGCCTCTGGGCTTGTGTGCCACTCCTGACTCCTGTGTGCGTCATCTCTCACTCCGTGGGCCATAGAAAGCCTTTTTTGTTTTATTTGTTTTCTAAATTCTCCCTGAAAAAATCATTTTATTTTATTTGGTTTCTAAATTCTTCCTGAAAAAATCATTTTATTCTATTATTTTTTTTCCTAAAGTCTCCCTGAAAAAAAAAAACAAAAACAAATCAGTGGGAGATTAATATTGCCCTTTCTGCTTGTGTGCCAGTCTTGACTCCTGGGTGTGCCATCTCTCTCTCTCTCTCCAATTGTGGGCCATAGAAAGCCTATTATTTTTTTAGCTTGATTTGGGTTGCAAAATCTACCTGAAAAAATCACTACATCAATCAGTGGGAGATAAATATTGGCCTCTGGGCTTGTGTGCCACTCCTGACTCCTGTGTGCGTCATCTCTCACTCAGTGGGCCATAGAAAGCCTTTTTTTGTTTTATTTGTTTTCTAAATTCTCCCTGAAAAAATCATTTTATTTTATTTGGTTTCTAAATTCTTCCTGAAAAAATCATTTTATTCTATTATTTTTTTTCCTAAAGTCTCCCTGAAAAAAAAACAAAAACAAATCAGTGGGAGATTAATATTGCCCTTTCTGCTTGTGTGCCAGTCTTGACTCCTGGGTGTGCCATCTCTCTCTCTCTCTCCAATTGTGGGCCATAGAAAGCCTATTATTTTTTTAGCTTGATTTGGGTTCCAAAATCTACCTGAAAAAATCACTACATCAATCAGTGGGAGATAAATATTGGCCTCTGGGCTTGTGTGCCACTCCTGACTCCTGTGTGCGTCATCTCTCACTCAGTGGGCCATAGAAAGCCTTTTTTTGTTTTATTTGTTTTCTAAATTCTCCCTGAAAAAATCATTTTATTTTATTTGGTTTCTAAATTCTTCCTGAAAAAATCATTTTATTCTATTTTTTTTTTCCTAAAGTCTCCCTGAAAAAAAAACAAAAACAAATCAGTGGGAGATTAATATTGCCCTTTCTGCTTGTGTGCCAGTCTTGACTCCTGGGTGTGCCATCTCTCTCTCTCTCTCCAATTGTGGGCCATAGAAAGCCTATTATTTTTTTAGCTTGATTTGGGTTCCAAAATCTACCTGAAAAAATCACTACATAAATCAGTGGGAGATAAATATTGGCCTCTGGACTTGTGTGCCACTCCTGACTCCTGTGTGCGTCATCTCTCACTCAGTGGGCCATAGAAAGCCTTTTTTTGTTTTATTTGTTTTCTAAATTCTCCCTGAAAAAATCATTTTATTTTATTTGGTTTCTAAATTCTTCCTGAAAAAATCATTTTATTCTATTATTTTTTTTCCTAAAGTCTCCCTGAAAAAAAAACAAAAACAAATCAGTGGGAGATTAATATTGCCCTTTCTGCTTGTGTGCCAGTCTTGACTCCTGGGTGTGCCATCTCTCTCTCTCTCTCCAATTGTGGGCCATAGAAAGCCTATTATTTTTTTAGCTTGATTTGGGTTCCAAAATCTACCTGAAAAAATCACTACATCAATCAGTGGGAGATAAATATTGGCCTCTGGGCTTGTGTGCCACTCCTGACTCCTGTGTGCGTCATCTCTCACTCAGTGGGCCATAGAAAGCCTTTTTTTGTTTTATTTGTTTTCTAAATTCTCCCTGAAAAAATCATTTTATTTTATTTGGTTTCTAAATTCTTCCTGAAAAAATCATTTTATTCTATTATTTTTTTTTCCTAAAGTCTCCCTGAAAAAAAAACAAAAACAAATCAGTGGGAGATTAATATTGCCCTTTCTGCTTGTGTGCCAGTCTTGACTCCTGGGTGTGCCATCTCTCTCTCTCTCTCCAATTGTGGGCCATAGAAAGCCTATTATTTTTTTAGCTTGATTTGGGTTCCAAAATCTACCTGAAAAAATCACTACATCAATCAGTGGGAGATAAATATTGGCCTCTGGGCTTGTGTGCCACTCCTGACTCCTGTGTGCGTCATCTCTCACTCAGTGGGCCATAGAAAGCCTTTTTTTGTTTTATTTGTTTTCTAAATTCTCCCTGAAAAAATCATTTTATTTTATTTGGTTTCTAAATTCTTCCTGAAAAAATCATTTTATTCTATTATTTTTTTTTCCTAAAGTCTCCCTGAAAAAAAGAAAAAATCAAATCAGTGGGAGATTAATATTTACATTTGTGCTTCAGTGACAGTCCTGCGTGTGTGGCATCTCTCTCATTAGTTGCCTCCAACAACAGAGTGTGTAACATTGTGCCTGATTTTCGTTGTGGTCTCACTCACCTGTAAAGGGGTAGCTAAATCATACTGAAGTTATAGCTCACTGTGTAATTTGTGTGATAGCAACAAATACCGTTAGTTTGTTTACGTTTTTAAAACAATGAGGAAGTATGGTGGAAGAGGTCGTGGCCGGGGGCGTTCATTGTCAGCTGGTAATGAGGGTAGTGGTAGTGGTGGAGCATCAGCTGGTCGTGGGAAAAAAAATATTGCACCTAAGTCTGGAGCTGTGGAGCCAGGTTCGTCGTCTGGCTACACAAGGCCTCGAACGCTCCCTTTTCTGGGAGTAGGAAAACCGCTTTTAAAGCCGGAGCAGCAAGAGCAAGTTTTGGCTTATCTTGCTGACTCAGCCTCTAGCTCTTTTGCCTCCTCTCGTGAAACTGGTAAATGTCAAAGCAGCGCGTCGTTAGTGGATGTTCACGGTCAGGGACAAGTCGCTTCCTTGTCCTCTTCAGCAAAAACAACAACAGAGAAGAATGCAGCAGGCGACACAACGGGTTACTCCATGGAGCTCTTTACACATACCGTCCCTGGCTTAGAAAGTGAAGCAGTTAACAGTCCATGCCCATTACAAGTTGAATCTGACATGGAGTGCACTGATGCACAGCCACAGCCAGACTACTATGCTGGTCCTTTGACTCAGACCACAACATTGCCCTCGCAGGGTAATGATCAAGAATCAGACCCTGATGAGACTATGTTGCCCCATCACGAACGCTATACCACCGACCGACACGGTGACACAGACGAAGTTGCACACGAGCTACAAGAAGAGGTAATAGATGACCCAGTTCTTGACCCCGATTGGCAGCCATTGGGGGAACAGGGTGCAGGCGGCAGCAGTTCTGAAGCGGAGGAGGAGGGGCCGCAGCAGGCATCAACATCGCAACAGGTTCCATCTGCCGGGCCCGTATCTTGCCCAAAACGCGTGGCAAAGCCAAAACTTGTTGGAGGTCTGCAATGCCTGAAAAGGTATCCGATGCTAGAAAGAGTGCAGTCTGGCATTTTTTTAAACAACATCCAATTGATCAGCGCAAAGTCATCTGTCAAAAATGTTCAACTACCTTAAGCAGAGGACAGAATCTGAAAAGTCTCAATACAAGTTGCATGCATAGACATTTAACCACCATGCATTTGCAAGCCTGGACTAACTACCAAACGTCCCTTAAGGTTGTAGCACCCTCGGCCAATGAAGCTAGTCAGCAACGCAACATCCCTTCCGGCAGTGTAGGGCCACCATTTTCCGCACCACCTGCAGTATCTGTGCAGGTTTCTTTGCCAGGCCAAAGCAGTCAGGGTCAGGGAATCACCAGTTTCGTAGTAGGAAACACTGCATCTAGGGCACCGGCGGCAACAATACCATCTCCCACCGTCTCTCAGTCTGCCATGTCCACCGGCACCCCCGCTAGTTCCACGATCTCCAGCTCTCCAGTCCAGCTCACCCTACATGAGACTATGGTTAGAAAAAGGAAGTACTTAGCCTCGCATCCGTGTACACAGGGTTTGAACGCACACATAGCTAGACTAATCTCGTTAGAGATGATGCCCTACCGGTTAGTTGAAAGCGAAGCTTTCAAAGCCCTGATGGACTACGCTGTACCACGCTACGAGCTACCCAGTCGACACTTTTTTTCCAGAAAAGCCATCCCAGTCCTCCACCAGCATGTTAAAGAGCGCATCGTCCATGCACTCAGGCAATCTGTGAGCACAAAGGTGCACCTGACAACAGATGCATGGACCAGTAGGCATGGCCAGGGACGTTACGTGTCCATCACGGCACACTGGGTAAATGTGGTGGATGCAGGGTCCACAGGGGACAGCAAGTTTGGAACAGTTCTGCCTAGCCCACGGTCTAGGAAACAGTTGGCTGTAGCCGTTCGCACCCCCTCCTCCTCCTCTTCGTCCTCCTGCAGAAGCGAGAGCTCGTCCACAGACCGCAGTCGCACAACCACTCCATCCGCAGCTGCCACTGTTGCACACCAGGTCTCCCATTATGGGGCAGCTACTGGCAAACGTCAGCAGGCTGTATTGGCTATGAAGTGTTTGGGCGACAACAGACACACCGCGGAAGTTCTGTCCGAGTTCTTGCAGAAAGAAACGCAGTCGTGGCTGGGCACTGTAGATCTTGAGGCAGGCAAGGTAGTGAGTGATAACGGAAGGAATTTCATGGCTGCCATCTCCCTTTCCCAACTGAAACACATTCCTTGCCTGGCTCACACCTTAAACCTGGTGGTGCAGTGCTTCCTGAAAAGTTATCCGGGGTTATCCGACCTGCTCCTCAAAGTGCGTGGACTTTGCTCACATATCCGCCGTTCGCCCGTACACTCCAGCCGTATGCAGACCTATCAGCGTTCTTTGAACCTTCCCCAGCATCGCCTAATCATAGACGTTGCAACAAGGTGGAACTCAACACTGCACATGCTTCAGAGACTGTGCCAACAGAGGCGGGCTGTTATGTTTTTGTGGGAGGATACACATACACGGGCAGGCAGTAGGATGGCAGACATGGAGTTGTCAGGTGTGCAGTGGTCGAAGATTCAAGACATGTGTCAAGTCCTTCAGTGTTTTGAGGAATGCACATGGCTGGTTAGTGCAGACAACACCATAATAAGCATGAGCATCCCCCTAATGCGTCTGCTGATGCAAAGTTTGACGCACATAAAGGATCAGGCGTCTGCAGCTGAGGAAGAGGAAAGCCTTGATGACAGTCAGCCATTGTCTGGCCAGGGCAGTGTACAGGACGAGTTAGCGGGCGAAGAGGAGGAGGAGGACGAGGAGGATGATGGAGATGATTATATTTTTAATGAGGAAGCTTTTCCGGGGCCACTGGAAATTGGTGGCGCGGCAAGGCCGGGTTCTGGTTTTTGGAGGGACACAAGTGACGTGGATTTGCCTGAAACTGCCCCTCAACCAAGCACAACCGCAGATTTGAGAACTGGAACTTTGGCCCACATGGCGGATTATGCCTTACGTATCCTCAAAAGGGACACACGCATAACTAAAATGATGAACGATGACGATTACTGGTTGGCCTGCCTCCTTGATCCTCGCTATAAAGGCAAATTGCAAAATATAATGCCACATGAGAACTTGGAACTAATATTAGCAACCAAACAATCAACTCTTGTTGACCGTTTGCTTCTGGCATTCCCTGCACACAGCGCCCGTGATCGTTCTCACACGAGCTGCAGGGGCCAGCAGACCAGAGGAGTTAGAGGGGCAGAAATCAGAAGTGGCGTTGGCCAGAGGGGTTTTCTGACCAGGTTGTGGAGTGATTTTGCTATGACCGCAGACAGGACATGTACTGCAGCATCAATTCAAAGTGACAGGAGACAACATTTGTCCAGTATGGTTACAAACTATTTTTCATCCCTTATCGATGTTCTCCCTCAACCGTCATTCCCATTTGATTACTGGGCATCAAAATTAGACACCTGGCCAGAATTGGCAGAATATGCATTGCAGGAGCTTGCTTGCCCGGCAGCTAGTGTCCTATCAGAAAGAGTATTCAGTGCTGCAGGTTCAATACTAACAGAAAAAAGGACTCGTCTGGCTACCCAAAATGTAGATGATCTAACCTTCATTAAAATGAACCACAACTGGATTTCGAAATCTTTTGCCCCACCTTGCCCGGCTGACACCTAGCTTTCCTATGAAAAGGTCTTGCCTGTAGACTATTCTGAATGCCTTTTCCAATCTCGTACTTTTCTGCACCTGATTGTCCAGCATACGACATGTTTACACCTCACTAAATGGCCAAACTCCCCACACGGGGCCGTGGTATCGACACTTGGCGACAGCACCCGTGAGAGTGCTGTTTGTCTGAAGAGGTGGGTGTGCCCGCTTTTGGTCGACGGCACTGCCACTGGGTCCCTCCTAGTACAATAAAGTGTCTCTGTCGGTGGTGGTGCGCACCCAACGTCAGACACACCGTTGTAATATGAGGGGCCCTGGGCCTATACCGCCGGCCACAAGACAGTTCCCCCCCCCCAGCTCAAACAGTGCTCTACCACTTGCAAAATTATCTCACAGCTCCACCAATGTTTAGTCTATGCGCTGACATCCTTCAATGCCTGCCACTGACAATACCATTGTATTGACATTTTTGTTATGTTAGGCCTTCGAAGCCTGTCTGCGGTCACTCCTTCCACTATGCCTCCACTGACCACACCACTGCTGCCCGTGTACCCCTGGAACCAATTTAAAATTGCCTACAGCCATGTGTTATTATTTTAGGCCTTCGATGCCTGTCTGTGGTCACTCCTTCCACTAGGCCTCCACTGACCACACCACTGCTGCCCGTGTACCCCTGGAACCAATTTAAAATTGCCTACAGCCATGTGTTATTATTTTAGGCCTTCGATGCCTGTCTGCGGTCACTCCTTACAATATGCCTCCACTGACCACACCACTGCTGCCCGTGTACCCCTGGAACCAATTTAAAATTGCCTACAGCCAGCCCAATTTTTTTACTTTAGGCCTTCGATGCCTGTCTGCGGTTACTCCTTCCACTAGGCCTCCACTGACCACACCACTGCTGCCCGTGTACCCCTGGAACCAATTTAAAATTGCCTACAGCCATGTGTTATTATTTTAGGCCTTCGATGCCTGTCTGTGGTCACTCCTTCCACTAGGCCTCCACTGACCACACCACTGCTGCCCGTGTACCCCTGGAACCAATTTAAAATTGCCTACAGCCAGCCCAATTTTTTTACTTTAGGCTTTCGATGCCTGTCTGCGGTCACTCCTTCCACTAGGCCTCCACTGACCACACCACTGCTGCCCGTGTACCCCTGGAACCAATTTAAAATTGCCTACAGCCATGTGTTATTATTTTAGGCCTTCGATGCCTGTCTGCGGTCACTCCTTACAATATGCCTCCACTGACCACACCACTGCTGCCCGTGTACCCCCTGGAACCAATTTAAAATTGCCTACAGCCAGCCCAATTTTTTTATTTTAGGCCTTCGATGCCTGTCTGCGGTCCGTTCTTTCTACTACTACTACACTGACCAGGCCACTGCTGCCCGTGTACCCCTGGAACCAATTTAAAATTGCCTACAGCCATGTGTTATTATTTTAGGCCTTCGATGCCTGTCTGCGGTCACTCCTTCCACTAGGCCTCCACTGACCACACCACTGCTGCCCGTGTACCCCTGGAACCAATTTAAAATTGCCTACAGCCAGCCCAATTTTTTTACTTTAGGCCTTCGATGCCTGTCTGCGGTCACTCCTTCCACTAGGCCTCCACTGACCACACCACTGCTGCCCGTGTACCCCTGGAACCAATTTAAAATTGCCTACAGCCATGTGTTATTATTTTAGGCCTTCGATGCCTGTCTGCGGTCACTCCTTCCACTAGGCCTCCACTGATAACACCACTGCTGCCCGTGTACCCCTTGAACCAACATCAGAAAATATAAAAATAAGTATTTTGCTTATAAAAAAAGAAAATGCTGGAGAGATATCAAATGCAGACATTTTAACATTAAAAACAAACACATACAACAAAAATCTGGTACAGTACTAAAAATGGCCACCAGCTACAATAACTTTCTCCTGCAAGTAGTTAACTGAAAGTTTTTTTCAATTTAAAACACAGATATGGCATCCACCGAGTGTTGTCCTGTCGCGTCTTCTTTATATTATTGCCAAGAAGATGCAAAACAATGAAAATAATAAAATCATTATTTACCAAAAAAATAGAGTAAGTCAAAACCACATTGCAAATAAACATTCATTACAAATAAAGAAGCAGTGCGCGTCCGAGGGTGAGTATATACCTAATAAGAATATAATCACCCTCGGACGCGCCCTGCTTCTTTCCGACAGCCTTCCTTCCTAAGAATCAGCCCTTCCGTGGTGTAGAGAGAGGGTTTGTTACACTCCAAGGTGTTCCCCAGGTTGCCTTTCCTGAGCTTCGATCTTCATGCTCTCGTTTAGTAGTTGTCGGAAAGTAGGCTGCATTAGGCCTACAAATTGGGTATGGGGTGGAGAGAGATGGTGTGTTCCACTCCAAGGTGTTCTCCAGGTTGCCTTTCCTGAGCTTCGATCTTCCGGCTCTCGTTTAGTAGTTGTTGGAAACTACGCTGCATTAGGCCTACAAATTGGGTATGGGGTGTAGAGAGATGGTGTGTTCCACTCCAAGGTGTTCCCCAGGTTTCCTCGCCAATGCTTCGATCTTCATGCTCTCGTTTAGTAGTTGTTGGAAACTACGCTGCATTAGGCCTACAAATTGGCTATGGGGTGTAGAGAGATGGTGTGTTCCACTCCAAGGTGTTCTCCAGGTTGCCTTTCCTGAACTTCTATCTTCAGGCTCTCATTAAATTGTGGTTAAACGGAACAACTGCATTTGGCGTACTAGTTGGTTTGGGGCCTACTATCGGTGTCTGCCACTCCTTGCTGTTCTCCTGGTTTCCTGTCCTGAAATTCCGTTTTCAGGCGCTCGTTAAGTAGTTGTTAATGTTAGACTGCATTTGGCCTACTAGTTGGGTTGGGGCCTACTATCGGTGTCTGCCACTCCTTGCTGTTCTCCTCCACTGAACAAAGCTGTGCCGCCTGTTTACTACGGTTGCCAATTTTGAACTGCATTTCGACTACTTACTGATTTGGGCCTACTCTCTGTGTCAGCCTCTCATTCCAGTTGTCCTCCACTGCAATGCCCCCTGGTTATTCCTGTGTTACCAATTTTGAACTGCATTTAGCCAACTTTATTCTTTGGGCCTATATCTGTGTTTCCTCCTCATCCTGCCCATTGCCCAGCCAGTGATAGATGAGTCTGCTGGTACATTGACCCATAACGCAACATTCCCCGTGCACGCTACACAACAACATTGTGACCCTGCTGAAAGTCAGGTTGCTCTTCCCGCATACCATACCACCTTACACGGGGACAAAGAGGAAGGTGCAGATGAAAGTGCAGGTTCCTTCATCAGGTGGGGGGAGGAATCCTAGTTGGCGACGTCACTGGCACAGGGCCTCTCATAGTACGCAAAAGTGTTGCTGCCGGTGGGAGGCGCCCCCGCCGTGCAAACACACCGCTGTACTTTGAGGGGCCCTGTGCCAGTGCCAATGCCAACGAGTGGGTCCCCCCTGCTTGCTCAGGTTCACAGCACTTGCAAAGTTGAAATACTTACCTCTCCCTGCTCCACTGCCGTGACGTGGTCCAGATTTCCTGGGCCTACTAATTACTTGAACCAGCCCTACCCACCACAACTTTAGCCAAATGACCCCCAATTTCAAATGCCTTCCAATTATTATAAGGTAAATTACGCTTGACAAGCTTCATTAAGAAGAATGGATGGTTTTGACATTAAAATGGGCACTCTAGGTGTTTTCCTGGCCCCCACTCACTGCCGACTATGCTGCCCCATTGACTTGCATTGGGTTTCGTGTTTCGGTCGATCCCGACTTTACGTCATAATCGGCCGATTTCACTCGACCCGACTTTTGAGATAGTCGGGTTTCGCGAAACCCGGCTCGACTCTAAAAAGGTCAAGGTCGCTCAACTCTATACCTGACCATTGTTACAGAAATCCAACCTCCAAGCCATGTATGTACAACTGACCTGATAACGGTGTGAATAGTCCCTGTTTCTCCTCCTCTTCCTCCTGTGCCGTCAACTCATCCATCATCACCTGAATGTCACTATCTCCACTCTGTTCCTATCTGATATGTTACTTTGTGTAGAGATTGTGCTGGGTTTGTGCTGCATCATCTGTGTTCACTTTCCTTGATTAGTCTTCTACTTAAGCATGCTAGCTCCTTCACTCTGTGTCAATCGTACACTTGCTGCTGCCTGTGTAAGTCTGATCTCTCTGTGCTCTGCGCCTGACCCAGCCTGACTTTATTCCCTTCCTGGACTTGACTCTTTGCTTTGACCTGACTTCTCTTTTGCCTGCTCCCTGTAAAATATATTTGCCTTTCTGGTTTTCCTGACCCCAGCTAGTGAATTGGATTTCGTCTCTGACTATCCCTTGTTGTACTGCATTATTTCCTGGGCCTGACCTCGGATTGTTTGACCTCCCTTTACTAATCCAGTAAGTAGTAGTATTTTTACTATCTGTTATTGTAGTCTTTCGCTCCATTTTTGGGACTTATTATTTCTATAGTGACTCACGCCACACTGAAGCTTTTTTTTCTAGGAGACATAGAAGTGGGATAGTAATGCTGATGATGGTGTCATCAGTGCTGGCCATGTTCATGTAGTGCTTGAAGCAGCGCAACACAGCACATGCGTCCTGCATGAAGGCTCACTTGTTGGTCATGAAGTGGTGTTACTTTGCAGAGCGACTCACCCGTGCATGCTGCAGCTGAAATTCCAGTATTACCTGATGCTGTTTGCAGTCTCTTCAGCATGTGCAAGGTGGATTTCCACCTTGTTAGTATGTCTCATATGAGGTGGTGAGCAGAAAGGCAAGAAGTGCAGCGCAAACAGGTGAGCTGCAGCGGAGTGAGAACGCCAAAAGCATTCACCAGCACCTCTGACATATCTGTGTAATTTTTAAAGAAGCTCTGAACCACCAAATTCAGCACATGCGCCAGGCAAGGGATTTGCATCAAACCAGCCATACCCAAGGCTGCTATGAGATTTCGCCTGTTATCAAATAAGGTGTAAGCCCTATAATGGTGCTACTTGAGGCAATAGACTCCACAGGTAATGTAGTGACCTGTGATATCATAAGGAATGGGGGTCACAGCAAAATTAATAATGAAACCAAAAGATATGATAGTCTAAGGTGAGGGGAAAAAGAAAAAAAAAAGGCATAATAGATGGCAGTAATGATGGAAAAATAGTCAGAGCTAAAGATGTAATAGCTGAGATTCAGTGTCAGTCACCATATAGGGCAGTCAGTTGGTCAGATCAAGGCAGCCAAGAGCTCAATGTTAAATAGTCAGTTCCGGGAGCAGGGAAGTGTCTCCCATTTTTCCCTCATTACTGCCATCTATTATTCCCCTTTTTTTTTTTAATAAACCGAAAACAGGTGCACAGGTGCAGCACTAAGAGTAGCCAACTCCATATATAACCAACAAATAAAGTTGCACTCTATAGCACTATAGCATGAAAATATGAAATACAAGTGCTTCTCACTAAATTAGAAAATCATCAAAAAGTTAATTTATTTCGGTTGTTCAAAATAAAAAGTGAAACTCCTATGTTATATAGAGTCACCACAAACAGAGTGATCTATTTCAAGTGCTTATTTCTGTAAATGTTGATGATTATGGCTTACAGCCAATGAAAAGCCAAAAGTGATTATCTTAGTAAAATACAATAATTAACAAAAACACCTGCAAAGGCTTCCTTAGCGTTTATAAAAGTCCTTTAGTCTGTTTCAGTAGGCTCCACAATCATGGGGATGACGTGACAGATGTCCAGAAGGCAGTCATTGACACACTCCTCAAGGAGGGTAAGCCACAAAAGGTCATTGCTAAAGAAGCTGGCTGTTCACAGAGTGCTGTATCCAAGCATATTAATGGAAAGTTGATTGGAAGGAAAAAGTGAGGTAGAAAAAGGTGCACAAGCAATCCGGGTAACCCCAGCCTTGAAAGGATCGTTAAGAAAAGGCCATTCTAAAATTTAGGGGAGATTCACAAGGAGTGGACTGCTGCTGGAGTCATTGATTCAAGATCTACCACACACAGACGTATCCAGAACATGGGCTACAAGTGTCACATTCCTTGTGCCAAGCCACTCATGACCAATAGACAACCTCAGAAGCATCTTACCTGGGCCAAGGAGAAAAAGAACTGGACAGTTGCTCAGTGGTCCACGGTGTTGTTTTCAGATGAAAGTAAATTTTGCATTTAATTTGGAAATCAAGGTTCCAGAGTCTGGAGGAAGAGTGGAGAGGCCACAATCCAAGCTGCTTGAGGTCTAGTGTGAAGTTTCCACAATTAGTGATGGTTTGGGGAGACATGTCATCTGCTGGTGTAGGTCCACTGTGTTTTATCAAGTCCAAAGTAAGCACAGCCATCTACCAGGAAGCCGACAAGTGTTTTGGAGAAGGAAATTTCATTCTCCAGCAGGATTTGGCACCTGTCCACACTGCCAAAAGTACCAATACCTGGTTTAAAAACAACAGTATCACTGTGCTTGATTGACCAGCAAACTCACCTGACCTTAACCCCATAGCGAATCTATGAGGCACTTTCAAGAGGAAGATGAGAGACACCAGACCCAAAAATGCAGATGACCTGAAGCCTGCTATCAAAGAAACCTGGGCTTCCATAACACCTCAGCAGTGCCACAGGCTAATCGCCTCCATACTACGCTTCATTTATGAAGTAATTGATGTAAAAGGATCCCCAACTAAATATTGAATGCATTTACTGAACATACATTTCAGTAGGCCAACATTTCTGATTTCAACATAATTTTTTAAGCTGGTGTTATAAAGTATTCTAATTTACTGAGATAATGGCTTTTGGGTTTTTATTGGCTGTAAGCCATAATCATCAACATTAACAGAAACAAACACCTGAAATAGATCACTGTATTTGTAATGACTCTATATAATATATGCGTTTCACTTTTTGTATTAACAAACTGAAATAAATTAACTTTTTTGATGATATTCTAATTTAGTGAGAAACACCTGTATATGAAATTTGACTCACAATACTGCTGTGGAAAATTTAAAATTTGAGAATACTTAACGCAAAAATTGGCCGATTCATGTGTACCCAGCAGCCATGTAAGGTGATTCTCATTGCTGGGAACCTGTCTATTGCATACATACTGTAGGCTATCTGACTGAGCATTCCACCCCTCATCCTCAGGTGTTTTTAAAAACAGCAGGATCCTACCATTCCATATTAATACTCAAAAAAAGTTAAAGGTTAAAATTCTTACTACAATTTTTTAGTGACACAATCCAGCATATATAAATAGGCAAGAATTAAAAGATGTGCCAAAAAAGGACACCAAAAAGCGTGGCACCCAGTGCATCCAGTGGTGGGTAACCAGTATGTTACCTCCTACCCAATATAAAATATACCGATGAGATGGCTTTATTTGTAAATATGGTGGTATGGGAGATTGGTTTTCAAATGTCATCATGTACTATCGCCTAATACTATGGACTTGTGTCTTCCTTTAAATAACAATTGAGAGCATTGTGTTGGACACTGACCCTGAGGGGGTTTCCATTGCCAATTAAATTATAAGCACAATTATATCCGAGAATTTGGGATTGTACTTGCAGATAGTACTGAGTGCCACCCTTTTTGGTGTCCTTTTTAGCACATCTTTTAATTCTTGTCTGTTTATATACAGTACAGACCAAAAGTTTGGACACACCTTCTCCTTTAAAGATTTTTCTGTATTTTCATGACTATGAAAATTGTACATTCACACTGAATGCATCAAAACTATGAATTAACACATGTGTAATTATATACTTAACAAAAAAGTGTGAAACAACGGAAAATATGTCTTATTTTCTAGGTTCTTCAAAGTAGCCACCTTTTGCTTTGATGACTGCTTTGCACACACTTGGCATTCTCTTGATGAGCTTCAAGAGGTAGTCACCGGGAATGGTTTTCACTTCACAGGTGTGCCCTGTCAGGTTTAATAAGTGGGATTTCTTGCCTTATAAATGGGGTTGGGACCAACAGTTGTGTTGTGCAGAAGTCTGGTGGATACACAGCTGATGATAGTCCTACTGAATAGACTGTTAGAATTTGTATCATGGCAAGAAAAAAGCAGCTAAGTAAAGAAAAATGAGTGGCCATCATTACTTTAAGAAATGAAGGTCAGTCAATCTGCAAAAATTGGGAAAACTTTGAAAGTGTCCCCAAGTGCAGTGGCAAAAACCATCAAGCGCTACAAAGAAACTAGCTCACATGAGGAACGCCCCAGGAAAGGAAGACCAAGAGTCACCTCTGCTTCTGAGGATAGGTTTATCCGAGTCACCAGCCTCAGAAATCGCAGGTTAACAGCAGCTCATAATAGAGACCAGGTGAATGCCACGCAGAGTTCTAGCAGCAGACACTTCTCTACAACAACTGTTAAAAGGAGACTTTGTGCAGCAGGCCTTCATGGTAAAATAGCTGCTAGGAAACCACTGTTAAGTACAGGCAACAAGCAGAAGAGACTTGTTTGGGCTAAAGAACAAAAGGAATGGACATTAGACTAGTGGAGATCTGTTCTTTGGTCTGATGAGTCCAAATTTGAGATCTTTGGTTCCAACCACCGTGTCTTTGTGCGATGCAGAAAAGGTGAATGAATGGACTCTACATGCCTGGTTCCCACCGTGAAGCATGGGGGAAGAGGTGTGATGGTGTGGGGGTGCTTTTTTGGTGACACTGTTGGGAATAATATACAGCCTCCAGGCTGTGTAAGGGCTATTTGACCAAGAAGGTGAGTGATGGGGTGCTGCACCAGGTGACCTGGCCTCCACAGTCACCAGACCTGAGCCCAATCGAGATGGTTTGGGGTGAGCTGGACCACAGAGTGAAGGCCAACAAGTGCTAAGCATCTCTGGAAACACCTTCACGATTGTTGGAAGACCATTCCCGGTGACTACCTCTTGAAGCTCATCAAGAGAATGCCAAGAGTGTGCAAAGCAGTCATCAAAGCAAAGTCCAATGTTTCACATGCATCCATAGACTTGTATGGGTGCGCGAAATATGAATTCCAGAGCCACTCGCAGCGTGCTGCAATTTTTTTCACAGATAGATTTAGTCTGTAAAAAAAGGCAGATCTGCACTGCCCCGTAGTATAACATTGGGCTGAGTGCTATAAGATAAAACTTTGGAGCGCACTCTGCCATGTTATATGCCAATGTGAGCAAGCCCTTAAGGGGTTTTCCACCCAGTGCAAACTTTTAGTCAGCAGTGATGCTTGCCTACTAACAGAAAGTAATGTTATTGTATGTGGCATGATTGTGTGGTAGCATTTTCATTTCTGGCATTAATCCTATTTTCATAATTGGAGGAAAAGAAATCTCCAGCGTGAAACTCCATTTCAGTAAAAAGTCCAATGTTTTATTGATAACAAATTTAAAAATCCAGTATCAAAATTGGAAAGCCATGATCCTTTTATGGATATTAGGTTGACATTCTAGGTCTCTTTTATGCTATGAGGAAGATCTGAACGGTCGAAACGCGTCGGCTTCAAACTACTAGGGACCCCATTGTCATCATGTCTTTCCAATTTTGATGCTAGATTTTTAAATTTGTTATCAATAAAGTTTTGGACTTTTTACTGAAATGCAGTTTCACGCTGGAGATTTCTTTTCCTGCATTTGCTGCAGACAATGCCCCTGATTAGGGTGTCTCCATGTGAGGACTAACAGAGTATAATTCAGAGACTGGTGAGCTGACTTTGTTCCCCCTTTTCCCTTTTTTTTCACCTTATATATTTTCATAATTGTGTTTCAATTCATGGCTACTAAGACAGAATGTGAGCAGATCCTTGGCAACAAAAAAAAAATACACAAAGAAAAAGATATTGCAATTGCTTATGGTTATTGTGTTTTTAGTACAATAATAGTAATCTATACTATATCTTTTTTGACCCTCTCTGTTATTGTATACAAATGCAAAAAGCTTAAATAAGGTAAAAAACATCCAATTTGCCTGAGGTCCCAAGTTAAAGATATCAACATGGAAACAAGATGTATTGAACCAGAAAAGTAGATTGAGCTGAAAAGCGATTACATGTTTTTAGGCAATTTCCTCCTTAAATAAATACATTATGTTCTAATGCTTCGGGTTACTTACTCTACATCTAACCTGAGGCTCACGCTGCTATGGCAGTCACTCCACTTCATTCTGGTACAGTCTATTATCTGTGGCTGGCGCACTAAGCTGATATAATTACGATTATTTATTGAAGCATAGGGAACAATGCCTGAGATAGGTTTTCTAGAAAACAAATTACATTTGTAAACATTAAATAAGTGAGGGCCAAATTTTTGAAATCTGATTAGTGTCACTTTATGTGGTAATAACTTTGGAACACTTCAACATATCCCAGTTATGTTTTTTCATGACACATTACACTTTATTTGAGAAAAATGTTACAAAATTAGCAATTTTCAAATTTTGCATGATTATCCCTTTAATCCAGATAGTCATACCACACAAAAACATTAATAAATAACATTTCCCACATGTCTGCTTTACATAAGCACCATTTGTAAAATGTTATTTTATTTTGTTAGCATTTTAGGAGGTTTAAAAATGTAGCAGTAATTTTTCATTTTTTCAAGGAAATTTAGAAAAATTATTTTTTTAGGGGCCTATTCATGTTTGAAGTGACTTCAGGGGTCCCATATATTGGGAAACCCCCCCAAATTATGCCATTTTAATAAACAGCACCCCCTGACATACTGAAAACTGCAGTCAGGTAGTTTATTAACCCTTCAGGCAACTTTCAGGAATTAATGCAAAGTGACATAACAGAAATGAAAATGTGTATTTATACCACCAAAATGTTGCTAACTTCTGAACAGATTACTACAGCCGTCAGACTTCAACGCCGCTATTTGGTCATGAATTGCCATGGCAAACATCAGGACCACACAATCATGATCTGAGGGCACCAATTGGGATAAAGAAGAAGCCCCCACACTCTGTTAAATATTCATAATGATGTAGTCACTATTGACAGCAGCATCTAAGGGGTTAAACAGATTTCGACAGGGCAAACACTGATCGGGGCTGATGCAGCAAGTTGTCAGCTATAGTGTACAGTTGACAGCTGCTGGATTGTCACCTGTTTGGTGATGCTCTTCTCTTATATCTCAGGTCAGTCAAAATACGTATTGGCTGTCATTAAGGGGTTAAGTAATAGATCTGGACCAGGAATGGGGTCAGGCAGCAGAGGGCCCTGTGGATTAAGGTGTTCTTACATGGCATTTTTTGACGTGGATGTTTATGGCTGAAAAATTCACATAAAAAAATCTGAGGCATTTTTATAATATCATAATTTTTAGCAAATGATATGGGGTGTAGCTATAGGTTGTGTTTTTTGTGTACATGCTTCCCTTGCAAAACGGTTGCCAAAAATATGTAAGAAATACAAGAATTGTGGCAAAAACCTCTCCATTCTTTGCATTTGGGAAAACTTGCAAAATCAGCAGTGTGTCAAATACTTATTCCCCCCCCCTGTATAAGTAAAAAGAAATAATGCATATAAATTGCATAGGGTACTTAGTACATAATATAATCCATAAAGTAAAAAAGTAAAAGCCATCCCACCAGCGCCAAGGTGTGGGGTGCCTCTAGTGTTAAAACCTTACCATGCGTCAAAAATGACATTTTCCACATGGTGGGCCCATGAGAAGGTTGATGAGCTGACATTCTTAGGTGGTGATAGTAAGAAGATGGTACACTCTATGCAGTCAAACTATGCTCCAGACATGCAGGTCCAAGCAGCACAGTATCTCCAGTCCAAGACTTTATCTGGTAAGGGAATCCACATTTTCCAAAGCACTTTTTCAGGAGTCCACAAGCGTTTAGGAAAGTCCAGAAGGTCTGTATAGATTTGTAGTTGAACATTTTACTGATGATGCAAAGTTAGTACAGAAACAGGGTAGCGCGACACATGTAGTTTTCAGCTGGGCCAAAAAATCTATTACCTGACTTCAGGAAATAGACTATGCTTCAGGTTAGAAAGTGGTCCAAAATGAAAAATATGCCCCTCAAATTTCCCTCTAGAATCAGTTAGACATGTTTTGTTTAGCAAATTGCACTTTGTGGAGGGAGGATTGCAGTAGATTATTTGACAAGAAAAACATAGTACTAGCACATAACATAGCACATAGCACTAGCAGAAGTTTATTTCATTTTCTTAGCCCTAGTCCCTTCCCTCTTGGGCCACTGAAGTAAATAACTCTGGTCCCCTCTTTATCATTACAGAACAACTACATGTAAGGGGGTCATAAAAGCGGTCTTGTTCCCCCACAGACGTCCTGGTAAACTATCGGTTAGTGTTTTACACTCGTTTGCTGCTATATGTATATTTTGTGTTGTAGAAATGGTTTAATGCAATTAACACTCCTTACTTGTATATGGGTTATGTCTTCCATGCTGCTAAATGTATATATTTCTATTGTGTCATATAATGTGTTATAGGGAAAGTGCAGTACTTTAATTGGCACACTTGGCGTAGTATGCAGTTCAGCCACTGGGGGGTATGTTAGAATAGTACAGAGAAAGTACATAGTTAGGAGCCAGTTAACATAGGAGAAGCCAACCGTGTATTGGATAGAGGGTTTTCCTGTTTGAAGGAGACGGGCCAGGGAGCCATGCAGGGCGGCTGGACACTATTGGTTAAGGAAAATAACCCAGCTGTTAAGGGGTCTGCAGTGGACAGCAGCAGAGACAGCAGCAGACAGCAGTGGTGACAGAAATGGCGAGAGCAGAAGCTACTGCAGGAGTCATAGCAGGACAGTACCGCAGGTTGCTCCAAAAATGTGGCAGTTTACTACTTGGGCTGATGCTCTTATGTCTGGTGCGAAACGGACAAGGGAATCTTAAAGGTAGTCAAGCCGGACAGGGAAGACGCTGTGATACCAAGCTGATGGGACTTCCTGGGAACACTCTGAAAAGCACAGGGAAAGTGAAGGAAATATGCTGTGTGGAACCTAATGCTGATGATGTAACTGAAAAGGCAAAGGAAATATGCTGTGTGGAAACTAATGTTGATGCTGTAACTGAAGAGGACGTGCTGCGTATGAAAACAAGTAAAGTTCTATTTAAAGATTAAACCGAACTCTGTCTTATTATGTACTAGATCAGAAGAAGAAGTTTTCCTGCAACTCAGGGAGCACCCTGAGAATCAGGCAAGTAAGACAGTGGGACTTTATCTATGTGATGTGGGTGGTCAGGGCGCGCTTGAGCAGACACCTATTTGGGCCATGACTACGGCCATGCCCCACGCTCACATACACATTCAGCTTTTCTGCTATTTTAAACATTGTTGCTGCTATTACTCAAACCGAAGACAACATCACTAAATTTTAAAAGGTAAATTGTCAATTACCTCTAAGAAAAAGATGGTTACAAGTGACTGGCTCCACCTGGCCTACTGGACTTTGAGGTCTGATATTGTATCAGGGGCTGAGCCATTGGAGGATTGTTCATTACATTGGAGGCCTAGACAAATTTTTATCTCTAACTGCAGCCTAGTTGCCTCATGATGCAGGTCTACCTTGGAGTGGTACACAAGACTAGTGTATATAAAGGTATAGTATAATGGAAATTCACCATTGTATCTTTCCAGTTCCTTCCAGACATGTTTGGTGTCTTGTATGGTAACCCTAAATTGTTTTCAAATTTCAGCTTAGACTAATGTGATACATAAATGTTGTCAACTATTACTTAAACAATATATGTAAAATACTTTACCTACTTAGTATTTCTTGGAGTCCTTTTGGATAACCTTTTCTAGAATAATGGGAATATCTTCAACAGTGATGAAATGGGCACCTTGCTTATACAGTACAGACCAAAAGTTTGGACACACCTTCTCATTTAAAGATTTTTCCGTATTTTCATGACTATGAAAATTGTAAATTCACACTGAAGGCATCAAAACTATGAATTAACACATGTGGAATTATATACTTAAGAAAATAGTGTGAAACAACTGAAAATATGTCTTATTTTCTAGGTTCTTCAAAGTAGCCACCTTTTGCTTTGATGACTGCTTTGCACACTCTTGGCATTCTCTTGATGAGCTTCAAGAAGTAGTCACCGGAAATGGTTTTCACTTCACAGGTGTGCCTTGTCAGGTTTAATAAGTGGGATTTCTTGCCTTATAAATAGGGTTGGGAGTCGGGACCATTAGTTGTGTTGTGCAGAAGTCTGGTGGATACACAGCTGATAGTCCTTCTGAATAGACTGTTAGAATTTGTATTATGGCAAAAAAAAAAGCAGCTAAGTAAAGAAAAACGAGTGGCCATCATTACTTTAAGAAATAAAGGTCAGTCAGTCCAAAAAATTGGAAAAACTTTGAAAGTGTCCCCAGGTGCAGTGGAAAAAACCATCAAGCGCTACAAAGAACCTGCCTCACATGAGGACCGCCCCAGGAAAGGAAGACCAAGAGTCACCTCTGCTTCTGAGGATAAGTTTATCCGAGTCACCAGTCTCAGAAATTGCAGGTTAACAGTAGCTCAGATTAGAGACCAGGTCAATGCCACACAGAGTTCTAGCAGCAGACACATTTCTACAACAACTGTTAAGAGAAGACTTTGTGCAGCAGGCCTTCATGGTAAAATAGCTGCTAGGAAACCACTGCTAAGGACAGACAACAAGCAGAAGAGACTTGTTTGGGCTAAAGAACACAAGGAATGGAAAATAGACTAGTGGAAATCTGTGCTTTGGTCTGATGAGTCCAAATTTGAGATCTTTGGTTCCAACCACAGTGTCTTTGTGCGACGCAGAAAAGGTGAATGGATTGACTCTACATGCCTGGTTCACACCGTGAAGCATGGAGGAGGAGGTGTGATGGTGTGGGGGTGCTTTGCTGGTGAGATTGTTGGGGATTTATTCAAAATTGAAGGCATACTGAACCAGCATGGCTACCACAGCATCTTGCAGTGGCATGCTATTCCATCCGGTTTGCGTTTTGTTGGACCATCATTTATTTTTCAAAAGGACAATGACCCCAAACACACCTCCAGGCTGTGTAAGGGCTATTTGACCAAGAAGGAGAGTGATGGGGTGCTACGCCAGATGACCTGATGGTTTGGGGTGAGCTGGACCGCAGAGTGAAGGTAAAAGGGCCAACAAGTGCTAAGCATCTCTGGGAACTCCTTCAAGATTGTTGGAAGACCATTCCCGGTGACTACCTCTTGAAGCTCAACAAGAGAATGCCAAGAGTGTGCAAAGCAGTCATCAAAGCAAAAGTGGGCTATTTTGAAGAACCTAGAATATAAGACATATTTTAAGTTGTTTCACACTTTTTTGTTAAGTATATAATTCCACATGTGTTAATTGATAGTTTTGATGCTTTCAGTGTGAATTAACAATTTTCATAGTCATGAAAATACAGAAAAATCTTTAAATGAGAAGGTGTGTCCAAACTTTTGGTCTGTACTGTATGTAGTTATGAAACAAATGAGACATTGGTTTGGCTGACTGCCTTCCTAGTGGGAAGATAAACCCGTGTTATTAGTTTATTGAAATCATATTTGAAGCCACGTCTGTGCATTATATTGGTAGTGAGGAGGTTATTACATTTCCCAGGAAAATATTAAAATCAAAATTGTTGTTCTGGTTAGAAAACACAGACACAGATTTGTACGTTAGCTCCTAACAGCATGAAACCAATTAAAAGCCACTTGGAAAGTGAAAGGAGTAAAACAGAAAGTCATAAGGTCATAATGTTAAACAGCACAGAGTGTTCAGGCTGATGCCAAGATTACATATGCCACTGAGAAGCCTTTGATCAATGTGATTGAAGAACAATATTATTTAAAATCTAGCTAATTATGTTTCTATAGATCACATTTGCATTTACTGGAAAAGAGGAATTAGAACAGAACATAGAATGTATTGGGACAACCTCTGCAGAGCATTCATTAGTGATGAAGGTAAAACAAAGCAGACGTTCACAAACTTCTTTTACCAACCAAACTCTCACCCGGATTTCCTGTACTGTCTCCACATCTGGTGTCCTTGTCAGTGTTAATATCTAACTATGCTGCAGCTGCTTTATCATCTACAATACCATCAAAAGCAGATGTATATGAAAATCATTGTTTCTGGTCATCATTCTGCTCAGTAAACACATGTCTCAGTCAGAACTTATATTCAGGATAAAACAGAATGTAACCTTTAATACAGCCATTGATAGGAAAAAAATCTTCATGGTTTTACCAATAAAGATGCTCCATGATACAGAACCAGGAGCATAATGACTAGAGTTCAACAAATTTGTTCGGGCCCCTTGCTTATTCGGCAAACTATAGCGCTTACCGAATAAGCTGCAGAGGGAACCCAGCGGCTGTGTCACAGTCACAGCACATGCATGGACAGCCTGTTTGTTGGGCTCTCCATGCATGTGCTGTGACAGTGACACAGCCGCAACACATGCAGCTGCGGCACCAATCAGCTGGTCAGCTCCATGTATCCGGATTGCCTTTGCAGCTTATTCAGTAATCTGGTCGAATAAGCGGGGACCTGAACAAATTCGCTCAACTCTTGTAATGACTGTGGTCACAATTGGGCCCATGAGGGTTGGGGGTTGGCCAACGCTAGAACAAACTTCAACTGGATGTGCTTCTTCAGAAGCATATTCATCTAAAGTGTATTGTGGCACAGAGACACGTCAGGTCTGTGCGTGGCAATACACTGTCTGCCAATCAAAGGCCAGCAGATGACGTCGCCATGCACGTGACTGGGGCACATGACAGTGACGTCATGCGCTCCCATTGCTTGCACGTGGAAGTCTGCTGCTAGCTTCAGAAAAGGACATCGTGTGGTGGGGGAGCGGAGGTCAGGTGATTAGAACTGGTTATTTTTTGCTATGCATCAAAGAACAGAGGCAGAACGGGGACATATACCAGGGTGGGGGATATATATATATATATATATATATATATATATACCTGAAGGGGTCCCAAGGATAAGAGATTTATGTACCAGGATAGGACATACGGTATATAGATACCATGATTGGGCCTAAGTTGCTGGACATATACTGCTGAAAAAAATAAAAGAAACCCTTAAACAGCACAATGTAACTTCAAGTCGATCACACTTCTGTGAAATCAACCTGTCCATTTGTAAGCAGAAATGCAGTAACACAGGGATTGCAGAACAAAGTTGTATAACAATCTTGTTTAATTTCTTAACAAATAGGATGGCAATGATCTCCTCACAGGGAGTTAATAAAAAATGAGAGGTGAACAATAAACCAGGGGGTTAAAGGGTTAACTCGACCGTCTGGTACTTAAATGGCACTTTTCGCAGTCTTCTCTGGTCCTTATGCACATACACCAAAACAGGAGGACAACAGGAGCGTTTATAAAAAGTATTTATACAAAGTTTATTAGAAAAATGCAGTAAAATTTACACACTTAAAAAAACAAATGAAGACACCAAAAGATAACATCAGTACCCATATCCTTGCTGGCAAAAATTGCCACAGCACAGGATTTTTACATATTACAATGCATAAATGAAGGATCTGTAACCTCCAGAAACCCCCTAGAACCGAGATGTAACGCCTACAACTATAACCCAGTTATCAAAGTCATGCCCAATCTGGCTTTTTCTATGAGGGTCTGGCTAATAAACAGCCCAGAGTGGGGATTAATCTATGGAGTGTCCCTAGAGAGGCATAGGTGAAAAGCCAACTGGCATCATAAAACTCCCCACCAGGACACAACCCATAGCAAGATCTTACCAGGTACTGAGAAACCCATGAATTGGGCACTACCCCCGACGCGCATTTCGCTGCAAATCTGCTCACTTTTTCCCCTTGTACTGACCTGGTAAAATCTTGCTATGGGTTGTGTCCTGGTGGGGAGATTTTTGACGCCTGTTGGCTTTTCACCTATGCCTCTCTAGGGACACTCCATAGATTAATCCCCACTCTGGGCTGTTTATTAGCCAGACCCTCATAGAAAAAGCCAGATTGGGCACGACTTTGATAACTGGGTTATAGTTGTAGGCTTTACAGCTCGGTTCTGGGAGGTTTCTGGAGGTTACAGATCCTTCATTTATGCATTGTTATATGTAAAAATCCTGTGCTGTGGTAATTTTTGCTAGCAAGGATATGGGTACTGATGTTATCTTTTGGTGTCTTCATTTGTTTTTTACGTGTGTAGATTTTACTGAATTTTTCTAATAAACTTTGTATAAATATTTTTTATAAACGCTCCTGTTGTCTTCCTGTTTTGGCATATGACGTATTGGGAGTTGTAGATACAGGGGCCGGGATATATTCCTTGGCCACCTCTCACTATGAGTCTGGGTTTATGTGCAGTGCTTATCCACATACAGTCTGATAGGAGTTCGAGTTCTGGAAACTGCCGGTGGGCTGTCCTCAGAAGAATTCCAACAAAGCACGGTCCAGCTTCTGGCGGCAATGGGGGGTTACTGGTTCTGCCTGCTGAGCCCCTAGTCCATAAATCTGTGCAGCCAGTGTTGGGAACACTGCAGGAGTCTTTGTACAACTAGTGTGCTGCCACGCATCTGTCAGTAATAGGGAACGCACCTCAGGGTCCTGTACGTGGCACCCACTCCTCCACGCAAGCGCGGTACCCTGCTTAGCAGGGGGAGTGGCACTCTGCACACTCACTGGCTTAATGGCATGTATGTGAAAGCTCTGCCGCGGCTCAACTCTGCGCTGCCTCTTACACTGCGGAGCGCGCCGCACAGTCGCCTCTCCTTTCGCTGTTGGCAGGAACCTGAGACTTTTTTCCCACGCTTCCTGTACACTGCCCAGCTTAGCCATGTCCCCTCTATCCGGGTCAGGAGACCTGTCTGGTCCCCCATTCTTTCCCCCTGCAATGCTGGACGCATCCTCGACAGTTCCGGATCTGGTATGACGCAGGTACCCGCAGCCCGGTCTTCTTCCTTACACGCCGGCCAATCACAGCCATGCCAATACTATTCATGGCTGTGATGGCTCGGGAGGTGCCAACAGTCTTAAAGCATGTTTATTAGCTGCCCTACAGCCTTTCAACAAACTGTATTAGACCTGCGAATCAGAATAGGAAAATGGATGTAGAGTAAAAAGTTTGTGTTTGGGTTTCAGTAATGGACACGAGATGTCTGGTCCAGACTCCGAACTTTCCAAGTAGGGTTCGCTAATCCCTAGTTGTGACCTTCGGCTTGTTCCATGAAACACTGGAGTCATCCGGCAGGTCACAACCTGCTGGAGACAGACCGGGGCAGCAGTTATAGTAGGGTAGGATGGCAGCAGGAAAGTATAAGAATAGGAAGCAGGTATTATAGAATAGGTGCACCACTCTAGCGATAAAATAAAAATAATACAGTAAATCCAATTTGCATACTAATTTGGAACGCTGTGTACATTGCTGTATTATTGCTGATGAATTACCTAATATATGTGGAACAAGAAATTGCTGGAGTGCTACTTTATCTTCGGGTGGCTTCATACAGGGGGTCTCTCTGTCCTGTTCTCTCCCAGTTCCCTACTAAAATTTTTGTCTGTGAACACAAGAATATGCTCCATTGTCACTGCAGCAGAGAGTAATGTTTGATTGACAGATGCAGCAGAACGATATGATTTGGGGCAGAAGGGGACATCACACAGGAAAACAGCTTCTATCTTGGCACATGGCATGCTGTATCTGTCACAGAAGTCCCATGTTGTTTCATCACTGGACTTGAGCTTTCAGGCAGCATCTATAGAAATAAAATTAGCTGGTTACATAAATGATTGATATGTTTATGGTTATTAATTGTTTAATTAACATAAAATTAAATAAAAGTCAATCAGTCAAGTTCTTGGTAATGAAAATATTAGCCATGTCTTCGAATCTGTCTGACTTCAGCATATGATATAGGAAGGTGACAAGATGACACAGTTACTGAAGAACATATGATCAAAGTTTCTGGTCATGATTTCCTCCCACAAGAAATCTCACCCTAAAAATAGTAAAGTCATTTCCATGAGCGGCATCATCATATCTCCAGAAATAAGTGACAGCGCTAAAACAATGCTACGAATCCCATGTTTATCAACCAGAAAAACAATGACATATTTTTGGTGGGATTAGATGAGAATAATGCTTTACTGGGCAAAGATACTGTTCACATTAATGTCTAACTTCAGCATACATTATATTAGGCAAAATCATATTATATTAGGTACTCATAATTCAGCATACTGTGCTGACCTCTGCCATCTAAAGTGAACAAGGCTCAGATGGGGTCAATATACAGTATTACTTATAGCAAATTGGTCAACAGACACTCAAAGGGGAATTTGGAAAGCCCAAAACTTCAACAGTATTTTAATCCCCTTATTTTCCTTTTTTTTCCTCCCTTGATCCAATGAGTCAGAACTTTTTTTTTAATTGCTATTATGTTGGGGTACATATGGCATGTTGAGCACTTGTTATTGAAAGGTAACTGATTTTATATTCTCAAAGGCCAAGATGCGACCGTCCCGGCTGAAAACCACTGGTGAATGAGCGGCTGAGAGCGCAGCATCATTCACCAGCAGTGACATCATCACGGCTTGGCAGAACAGAGGCGACCTTTGGACCGTGGGAAAAATCCGATGATGATGTCACCGCTGGTGAATGATGCTGCGCTCTCAGCCGCTCATTCACCAGTGGTTTTTTGCCGAGACAGTCGCATCTTGTCACCGTCCTGGCTGAAAACTGTATATTCCCCAGATATGGATTGTGGCGTGGGACACAACGACAGCGACAGACAGGTATGGGTATATTGTTGGTTTATTATTTTGCTTTTATTACAGGAGATTGAGGGCATCGAGGAAGTAGGTGTGGCAGTAAGTATGGTTTAATTTAGAACATTAAAGGCGTCTCTGTAATTTTTTCAAATAAAAGACTTTATTCTTGCCATGTCTTTTTTTAACATTACAACTATAGGATTAGTAATGGATAGGTGTCTAATAGATGCCTCTCCATTACTAAGCCATGGGCTTGATGTCTCCTGAAAGGTGACATCAACCTCACAAATATTACCTCACTTGCCACCGCTACAGGGCAAATGGGAAGAGCCAGGCAAAGTGCCAGAAAAGGCGCATCTAATAGATGCACCTTTTCTGGGTAGCTGTTTTTAGGCTGGGGGGCCTATATCAATGGCCCCTTACCAGCCTGAGAAGAACAGCCCCCAGCTGTGAGCTTTAGCAGGGCTGGTTGTCAAAAATATGGGGGACCCCACGCCGTTTTTTTTTAAATTATTTAACTAATTAAAAAAATAGCGTTGGGACCCCTTTACTCTTGATTACCAACCTTGCAGATGCTGACAGCTGGGGGTTGCAGCCCCCAGCTGTAAGTTTGTCTGGTCGGTTCAATAAAATAAGGGGAACCCACATTGGGTTTTTCATTCATTTATTTTGAGGGATCACAGCCGGCAGCTGTGGAATACCTTGATCATCCACACCTACTGTCACTGTTGTTAGCGGCAACAGATGTGGGATAATGGGGGGTAACAGTCCCAAAAGCCCCCACCTGCTGTCGTTTGGACTTTAATATAACACTCATCATTCTCCTCTGCTCTCAGTAGAGCATGGGAGAATGGCGAAAGCTTGCTTTAGCACCAGCCGCCGGGGAACAGCGCTTACAGTAGCGCTTCTTCCCCGGACGGCCGTCCGTGTTACACGGAGGATATCAATGTGTGTTCTCCATGTGCACGTTTGCTGATGGCAAAAAACGGACATGTCCATGTGTGGGGCAAACTGATACACGGTCTGTGGAAACACACTGACATGTGCACAGACCCATTCATTTGAATGGGTCTACGTGTGTACATGTCTCCGGTACAGATGAAAACTGTCACCACACGGATGTGTGAAAGGGGCCTAAGGGAACTTTTTAAACCCTTAGGAAGCCTTTCCAGGTGTTTTTTTTTTAGTTATTTTAATTTACTGAGATAATGACTTTTGGGTTTTCATTGGCTGTAAGCCATAATCAACAACATTAACAGAAATGAACACTTGAAATAGATCACTCTGTTTGTAATGACTCTACAGTATATAATATATGAGTTTAACTTTTTGAAGAACTGAAATAAATTAACTTTTTGTTGATATTGTAATTTTGTGAGAAGCACATATATATACTGTATGAGTCCTTCTTCCATCATATTTTTGGCAATTCTTGCTTCCTTTGTAAATTCCATTCAAATATCCAATATTTTAATAAAAAATTCAAATTTGGTTTACTTAAATATTATTTTTTAAATCCTTTTAAAATTTTTCATTATATAAAGTCATTATACAGGCAAGAATATTTCTTAACCCCTTTACCCCCAAGGGTGGTTTGCACGTTAATGACCGAACCAATTTTTACAATTCTGACCATTGTCCCTTTATGAGGTTATAACTCTGGAATGCTTCAACGGATCCTGGTGATTCTGGTGTTTTCTCGAGACATATTGTACTTCATGATAGTGGTAAAATTTCTTTGATATTACTTGCGTTTATTTGTGAAAAAATGGAAATTTGGCAAAAATTTTGAAAATTTAGCAATTTTCCAAATTTGAATTTTTATGCCCTTAAATCATAGAGATATGTCATACAAAATCTAATATAAAAAGCTGAATGTGTGTGTGTATGTGTGTGTGTGTGTGTGTATGTATGTATGTCCGGGATTGGCATCTGCACCGTCGCAGCTACAGCCACAAAATTTTGCACAGTCACACGTCTGGACCCCGAGAGCGTCATAGGCTATGTTGTGAGGTGAAATTTTAACCCCGTGCTTTCCAATTCACCAAACAATTTTGCCCCTATCTACATAATGGGGAAAAAAGTGAAAGGAAAAGTGTTGGAGGCGTCGCAGCTACAGCCACAAAATTTTGCACAGTCATATGTCTGGACCCCGAGATCGTCATAGGCTATGTTGTGAGGTGAAATTTTAACCCCGCGCTTTCCAATTCACCAAACAATTTTGCCCCTATCTACATAATGGGAAAAAATGAAAGGAAACGTGTTGGAGGCAAATTGACAGCTGCCAGATGTGAACAAGGGGGACTTAAAGAATGAGAGCGATGGCGCCAAAGAGTATATACCGTACAGTTGCTAAGGTGGGGCCCCGACATGGGATACTCACCACACACGGGGATATGAACACACACAAAATGCGCCACACACTACCACATGCTTGAACACATATTACCCTCAGCACACATTTCACCACAAATAGACCAACCTCGCCACATAAAAGTCGAAACACAAAAGTCGCCGCTCAAAACTCGCCACGCGCAGCTCTTGCAAAACTCGCCACAAGTGCAAAACTCACCTCATGGAAATCTCGCCACACGCAAAACTTGCACATGCAGAAAAATTGCCACATGCACAAAAGTTGCAACACGTGCAAAAGTTGCCTCACACAAAACCTGCACATACTCAAAAGGCACCACACATAAAACTCGCCACGCGCAAAACTCGCCATGCGCAAAACTTGCTGCACACAACTTGCTACACTAACCTGTCACATGCAACTTGACACACAAAAAGTTGCTACACGCATGTTGCCACACAAAAGTCATCTCACAAAAGTCGCTACATGCATGTCGCCACACGCAACTCAACACACACAACTTGACAAACGAAACTCGCCCTAAAACACACACAAGTCTGGTATTATCCTTCAAAAATAAAAATCTGATTAATAAGCAGACAAACTACAACAAATGTATCATATAGGAAATACGGCAGCTGTCAGTCACATGACCTGTCTATTATGTGTATGTGTGAGCTAATATATACTGCCAGGGGGAGGGCTTCCTGTTGGCTGGGGATTTATCAGGCTGCCAATTTAGCTTACAAATACTGAGGTAAAAATACTGAGCAAATAACGTGTGAACGAGGTCTAATACAGGAGGAGATGACACACAGGTATATACTATATACAGGGGAGATGACACACAGATATATACTATATACAGGAGATGACACACAGGTATATACTATATAGAGGAGGAGATGACATACAGGTACATATATATACAGGAGGAGATGACATACAGGTATATACTATATACAGGAGGAGATGACACACAGGTATATACTATATACAGGAGCAGATGACCTACAGGTATATACTATATACAGGAGGAGATGACATACAGGTATATGCTATATATAGAAAATGACATGCAGGTATATACTGTTATGAATTCTGTTGTCGAGCTCCCTCCTGTGGTCGTGAATGGTACTTCGGTGAGTTCTGTCCGTGGGCTCCCTCTGGTGGCTGTGAGTGGAGCTGCTGCTTCTGAGGTTCCTTACACAGGTGACGTGGTTTATCCTTTGGTTGGCTGCTCTATTTAACTCCACTTAGATCGTTACTCCATGCCAGCTGTCAATGTTTCTGCATTGGTTCAGTTCGCTCTTGGATCTTTCTGGTGACCTGTCTACTCCAGCAGAAGCTAAGTTCCTGATAGTATCTAATTCGTTCATTGTTTTCTTGTCCAGCTGGATATCATGATTTTGTCTTGCTAGCTGGAAGCTCTGGGATGCAGAGTGGCATCTCCGCACCGTTAGTCGGTGCGGAGGTCTTTTTGCACACTCTGCGTGGTCTTTTGTAGGTTTTTGTGCTGATCGCAAAGCTACCTTTCCTATCCTCTGTCTATTTAGTAAGTCTGGCCTCCCTTTGCTGAAACCTATTTCATTTCTGCGTTTGTGACTTTCATCTCTACTCACAGTCAATATATGTGGGGGGCTGCCTTTTCCTTTGGGGAATTTCTCTGAGGCAAGGTAGGCTTTATTTTCTATCTCTAGGGCTAGCTAGCCCTGTGTGTGATAGGATTAGGGATTGTGGTCAGCAGAGCTCCCACATCCCAGAGCTTGTCCTGTGTGAGTTTTAACTATCAGGTCATTCCGGGTGCTCCTAACCACCAGGTCATAACAGTACAGCTGGCCCAAAGTATTAATGCATCTCAATAAAGGGATAAGAGAGGTTCTGAGACCATTTTTTTTTCTTTGCACTGTGTTTTGTCTTTATTTTCCCCTAAACCTTTGGGTGGTTCAGGACACAGGTGTAGATATGGACATTCAAGGTCTGTCCTCTTGTGTGGATCATCTCACTGCAAGGGTACAAAACATTCAAGATTTTGTGGTTCAGAATCCGATGTTCGAGCCTAGAATTCCTACTCCTGATTTATTTTCTGGGAATAGATCTAAGTTTCTGAATTTCAAAAATAATTGTAAACTGTTTCTAGCTTTGAAACCCCGCTCCTCTGGTGACCCCGCTCAACAAGTAAAAATCATTATTTCTTTGTTGCGTGGTGACCCTCAAGACTGGGCATTTTCCCTTGCGCCAGGAGATCCTGCATTGCGTGATGTTGATGCGTTTTTTCTGGCGCTTGGATTGCTTTATGATGAACCAAATTCCGTGGATCAGGCAGAGAAAATCTTGCTGGCATTGTGTCAGGGTCAGGATGAAGCGGAGGTGTACTGTCAGAAGTTTAGAAAGTGGTCTGTGCTTACTCAGTGGAATGAATGTGCCCTGGCGGCAATTTTCAGAAAGGGTCTTTCTGAAGCCCTTAAGGATGTCATGGTGGGATTTCCCACGCCTGCTGGTCTGAATGAGTCTATGTCCTTGGCCATTCAGATCGATCGGTGCTTGCGTGAGCGCAAAGCTGTGCACCATTTGGCAGTGTTCTCTGAGAATAGGCCTGAGCCTATGCAGTGTGATAGGACTTTGACCAGAGCTGAACGGCAAGAACACAGACGTCGGAATGGACTGTGTTTTTACTGTGGTGAATCCATTCATGCTATCTCCGATTGTCCTAACCGCACTAAGCGGTTCGCTAGGTCTGCCACCATTGGTACGGTACAGTCTAAATTTCTTTTGTCCGTTTCTCTGATTTGCTCTCTGTCGTCCTATTCTGTTATGGCATTTGTGGATTCAGGCGCTGCCCTGAATTTGATGGACTTGGAGTTTGCCAGGCGCTGTGGTTTTTCCTTGGAGCCCTTGCAGTATCTTATTCCATTGAGAGGAATTGATGCTACGCCTTTGGCCAAGAATAAACCTCAATACTGGACGCAATTTACCATGTGCATGGCTCCTGCACATCAGGAGGATATTCGCTTTTTGGTGTTGCATAATCTGCATGATGTGGTCGTTTTGGGGTTGCCATGGCTACAGGTCCATAATCCAGTATTGGATTAGAAATCTATGTCTGTGTCCGGCTGGGGTTGTCAAGGGGTACATGGTGATGTTCCATTGTTGTCAATTTCGCCTTCCACTCCTTCTGAAGTCCCTGAGTTTTTATCAGATTACCGGGATGTATTTGAGGAGCCCAAATCCGGTGCCCTACCTCCTCATAGGGATTGCGATTGTGCTACTAATTTGATTCCCGGTAGTAAGTTTCCTAAGGGCCGACTGTTTAATTTATCTGTGCCAGAGCATGCTGCTATGCGGATTTATATAAAGGAATCCTTGGAGAAGGGTCATATTCGCTCGTCGTCGTCACCATTGGGAGCAGGGTTCTTTTTTGTGGCCAAGAAGGATGGTTCTTTAAGACCTTGTATTGATTACCGCCTTCTTAATAAGATCACAGTGAAATTTCAGTATCCTTTGCCGCTTATGTCTGATTTGTTTGCTCGGATTAAGGGGGCTAGTTGGTTCACCAAGATAGATCTTCGAGGGGCGTATAATCTTGTGCAAATTAAACAGGGCGATGAATGGAAAACAGCATTTAATACGCCCGAGGGCCATTTTGAGTACCTGGTTATGCCATTCGGGCTTTCTAATGCTCCATCTGTGTTTCAGTCCTTTATGCATGACATCTTCCGAGAGTACCTGGATAGATTCATGATTGTATATTTGGATGACATTTTGGTCTTTTCGGATGATTGGGAGTCTCATGTGAAGCAGGTCAGAATGGTGTTCCAGGTCCTTCGTGCGAATTCCTTGTTTGTGAAGGGGTCTAAGTGTCTCTTTGGAGTTCAGAAGGTTTCATTTTTGGGTTTCATTTTTTCCCCTTCTACTATCGAGATGGACCCTGTTAAAGTTCAGGCCATTTATGATTGGACTCAGCCGACATCTGTGAAGAGCCTACAGAAGTTTCTGGGCTTTGCTAATTTTTACAGTCGCTTCATCGCTAATCTTTCTAGTATTGCTAAACCGTTGACTGATTTGACCAAGAAAGGTGCTGATGTGGTCAATTGGTCCTCTGCGGCTGTAGAGGCTTTTCAGGAGTTGAAGCGTCGTTTTTCTTCTGCCCCTGTGCTGTGCCAGCCAGATGTTTCGCTCCCGTTTCAGGTCGAGGTTGATGCTTCTGAGATTGGAGCAGGGGCTGATTTGTCGCAAAGAAGTTCTGATGGCTTGGTGATGAAACCATGTGCCTTCTTTTCTAGAAAATTCTCGCCTGCTGAGCTGTTATGTAGGCAATCCATTGGCACAGTGTGCCAGCAATCAGAGCACATACAGTGATTTGATAATAACCCAAAAACAATAGTACGAGCTCTGAGACGTGGAATCTCTGTAGACCGCAATACCTGAACCTATCCTAAACACAACTAAAGGCAGCTGTGGATTGCGCCTGTCACTACCTATGCAACTCGGCACAGCCTAAGAAACTAGCTAGCCTGAAGTTGGAAAAACAAGCCTGACTTGCCTCAGAGAAATACCCCAAAGGAAAAGGCAGCCCCCCACATATAATGACTGTTAGCAAGATGAAAAGACAAACGTAGGGATGAAATAGATTCAGCAAAGTGAGGCCCGATATTCTAGATAGAGCGAGGATAGCAAAGAGAACTTTGCAGTCTACAAAAAACCCTAAAGCAAAAAACCACGCAAAGGGGGCAAAAAGACCCACCGTGCCGAACTAACGGCACGGCGGTGCACCCTTTGCGTCTCAGAGCTTCCAGCAAAAACGAATAGACAAGCTGGACAGAAAAAGTAGCAACAAAAGCAAAGAAACACTTATCTAAGCAGAGCAGCAGGCCACAGGAAAGATCCAGAAGCTCAGGTCCAACACTGGAACATTGACAAGGAGCAAGGAAGACAGAATCAGGTGGAGTTAAATAACAAAGCAGCCAACGAGCTCACCAGAACACCTGAGGGAGGAAGCTCAGAAGCTGCAGTACCACTTGTGACCACAGGAGTGAATTCAGCCACAGAATTCACAACAGTACCCCCCCTTGAGGAGGGGTCACCGAACCCTCACCAAAGCCCCCAGGCCGACCAGGATGAGCCACATGAAAGGCACGAACAAGATCTGGAGCATGGACATCAGAGGCAAAAACCCAGGAATTATCTTCCTGAGCATAACCCTTCCATTTAACCAGATACTGGAGTTTCCGTCTAGAAACACGAGAATCCAAAATTTTCTCCACAATATACTCCAATTCCCCCTCCACCAAAACCGGGGCAGGAGGTTCAACAGATGGAACCATAGGTGCCACATATCTCCGCAACAACGACCTATGGAATACATTATGTATGGAAAAGGAGTCTGGGAGGGTCAGACGAAAAGACACAGGATTGAGAATCTCAGAAATCCTACACGGACCAATAAAACGAGGTTTAAATTTAGGAGAGGAAACCTTCATAGGAATATGACGAGAAGATAACCAAACCAGATCCCCAACACGAAGTCGGGGACCCACACGGCGTCTGCGATTAGCGAAAAGTTGAGCCTTCTCCTGGGACAAGGCCAAATTGTCCACTACCTGAGTCCAGATCTGCTGCAACCTGTCCACCACAGAATCCACACCAGGACAGTCCAAAGACTCAACCTGTCCTGAAGAGAAACGAGGATGGAACCCAGAATTGCAGAAAAATGGAGAGACCAAGGTAGCCGAGCTGGCCCGATTATTAAGGGCGAACTCAGCCAACGGCAAAAAGGACACCCAATCATCCTGGTCTGCAGAAACAAAACATCTCAGATATGTCTCCAAGGTCTGATTGGTTCGTTCGGTCTGGCCATTAGTCTGAGGATGGAAAGCCGAGGAAAAAGACAGGTCAATGCCCATCCTGCCACAAAAGGCTCGCCAAAACCTCGAAACAAACTGGGAACCTCTGTCAGAAACAATATTCTCAGGAATGCCATGCAAACGAACCACATGCTGGAAGAACAAAGGCACCAAATCAGAGGAGGAAGGCAATTTAACCAAGGGCACCAGATGGACCATTTTAGAAAAGCGATCACAGACCACCCAAATGACTGACATCTTTTGAGAAACGGGAAGGTCAGAAATGAAATCCATTGAAATATGTGTCCAAGGCCTCTTTGGGACCGGCAAGGGCAAAAGCAACCCACTGGCACGTGAACAGCAGGGCTTAGCCCTAGCACAAATCCCACAGGACTGCACAAAAGTACGTACATCCCGTGACAGAGATGGCCACCAGAAGGATCTAGCCACTAACTCTCTGGTACCAAAGATTCCAGGATGACCAGCCAACACCGAACAATGAAGTTCAGAGATAACTTTAGTAGTCCACCTATCAGGGACGAACAGTTTCTCCGCCGGACAACGATCAGGTTTATTCGCCTGAAATTTTTGCAACACTCGCCGCAAATCAGGGGAGATGGCAGACACAATGACTCCTTCCTTGAGGATACTCGCCGGCTCAGATGAACCCGGAGAGTCGGGCACAAAACTCCTAGACAGAGCATCCGCCTTCACATTTTTAGAGCCCGGAAGGTACGAAATCACAAAATCGAAGCGGGCAAAAAATAACGACCAACGGGCCTGTCTAGGATTCAAGCGCTTGGCAGACTCGAGATAAGTAAGGTTCTTATGATCAGTCAATACCACCACGCGATGCTTAGCTCCTTCAAGCCAATGACGCCATTCCTCGAATGCCCACTTCATGGCCAGCAACTCTCGGTTGCCCACATCATAATTACGCTCAGCAGCCGAAAACTTCCTGGAAAAGAAAGCACATGGTTTCAACACTGAGCAACCAGAACCTCTCTGTGACAAAACCGCCCCTGCTCCAATCTCAGAAGCATCAACCTCGACCTGGAACGGAAGAGAAACATCAGGTTGACACAACACAGGGGCAGAACAAAAACGATGCTTCAACTCCTGAAAAGCTTCCACAGCAGCAGAAGACCAATTAACCAAATCAGCACCCTTCTTGGTCAAATCGGTCAATGGTTTGGCAATGCTAGAAAAATTACAGATGAAGCGACGATAAAAATTAGCAAAGCCCAGGAATTTTTGCAGACTTTTCAGAGATGTCGGCTGAGTCCAATCCTGGATGGCTTGGACCTTAACCGGATCCATCTCGATAGTAGAAGGGGAAAAGATGAACCCCAAAAATGAAACTTTCTGCACACCAAAGAGACACTTTGATCCCTTCACAAACAAAGAATTAGCACGCAGGACCTGGAAAACCATTCTGACCTGCTTCACATGAGAGTCCCAATCATCTGAGAAGATCAAAATGTCATCCAAGTAAACAATCAGGAATTTATCCAGATACTCACGGAAGATGTCATGCATAAAAGACTGAAACACAGATGGAGCATTGGCAAGTCCGAACGGCATCACTAGATACTCAAAATGACCCTCGGGCGTATTAAATGCAGTTTTCCATTCATCTCCTTGCCTGATTCTCACCAGATTATACGCACCACGAAGATCTATCTTAGTGAACCAACTAGCCCCCTTAATCCGAACAAACAAGTCAGATAACAATGGCAAGGGATACTGAAATTTAACAGTGATCTTATTAAGAAGGCGGTAATCAATACATGGTCTCAGCGAACCATCCTTCTTGGCTACAAAAAAGAACCCTGCTCCCAGTGGTGATGACGATGGGCGAATATGTCCCTTCTCCAGGGATTCCTTCACATAACTGTGCATAGCGGAGTGTTCAGGCACAGATAAATTAAATAATCGACCTTTAGGGAACTTACTACCAGGAATCAAATTGATAGCACAATCACAATCCCTATGCGGAGGTAGGGCATCGGACTTGGGCTCTTCAAATACATCCTGATAATCAGACAAGAACTCTGGGACCTCAGAAGGAGTGGATGACGAAATAGACAAAAATGGAACATCACCATGTACCCCCTGACAACCCCAGCTGGATACCGACATAGAGTTCCAATCCAATACTGGATTATGGGTTTGCAGCCATGGCAACCCCAACATGACCACATCATGCAGATTATGTAGCACCAGAAAGCGAATAACTTCCTTATGTGCAGGAGCCATGCACATGGTCAGCTGGGTCCAATACTGAGGTTTATTCTTGGCCAAAGGTGTAGCATCAATTCCTCTCAACGGAATAAGACACCGCAAAGGCTCCAAGAAAAACCCACAATGTTTAGCATAATCCAAATCCATCAGATTCAGGGCAGCGCCTGAATCCACAAACGCCATGACAGAATACGATGACAAAGAGCATATCAAGGTAATGGACAGAAGGAATTTGGATTGTACAGTACCAATGACGGCAGACCTATCGAACCGCTTAGTGCGCTTAGGACAATCAGAAATAACATGAGTGGAATCACCACAGTAGAAACACAGACCATTCAGACGTCTGTGTTCTTGCCGTTCAACTCTGGTCATAGTCCTATCGCACTGCATAGGCTCAGGTTTAATCTTAGACAATACCGCCAAATGGTGCACAGATTTACGCTCGCGCAAGCATCGACCGATCTGAATGGCCAAAGACATAGACTCATTCAAACCAGCAGGCATAGGAAAACCCACCATGACATCCTTAAGAGCCTCAGAGAGACCCGTTCTGAACAAAGCTGCCAGCGCAGATTCATTCCACAGAGTGAGTACAGACCACTTCCTTAATTTCTGACAATATACTTCTATATCATCCTGACCCTGGCACAAAGCCAGCAAATTTTTCTCAGCCTGATCCACTGAATTAGGCTCATCGTAAAGCAATCCGAGCACCAGGAAAAACGCATTTACATTAGTCAATGCAGGGTCTCCTGGCGCAAGAGAAAATGCCCAGTCCTGAGGGTCGCCGCGCAAAAAAGAAATAATAATCAAAACCTGTTGAATAGGATTACCAGAAGAATGAGGTTTCAAGGCCAGAAATATCTTACAATTATTTTTGAAATTAAGAAACTTAGTTCTATCACCAAAAAACAAATCAGGAATAGGAATTCTTGGTTCTAACATAGATTTCTGATCAATAGTATCTTGAATCCTTTGTACATTTGTAACGAGATTATTCATTGAAGAGCACAGACCCTGAATATCCATGTCCACACCTGTGTCCTGAAACACCCAAATGTCTAGGGGAAAAAAAAGGCTGAACACAGAGCTGAGAAAAAAAAATGATGTCAGAACTTCTTTTTTCCCTCTATTGAGAATCATTAGGTTGGCTCCTTGTACTGTTATGTAGGCAATCCAGTGACACAGTGTGCCAGCAATCAGAGCACATACAGTGATTTGATAATAACCCAAAAACAATAGTACGAGCTCTGAGACGTGGAATCTCTGTAGACCGCAATACCTGAACCTATCCTAAACACAACTAAAGGCAGCTGTGGATTGCGCCTGTCACTACCTATGCAACTCGGCACAGCCTGAGGAGCTGACTAGCCTGAAGATAGAAAAACAAGCCTGACTTGCCGCAGAGAAATACCCCAAAGGAAAAGGCAGCCCCCCACATATAATGACTGTTAGCAAGATGAAAAGACAAACGTAGGGATGAAATAGATTCAGCAAAGTGAGGCCCGATATTCTAGATAGAGCGAGGATAGCAAAGAGAACTTTGCAGTCTACAAAAAACCCTAAAGCAAAAAACCACGCAAAGGGGGCAAAAAGACCCACCGTGCCGAACTAACGGCACGGCGGTGCACCCTTTGCGTCTCAGAGCTTCCAGCAAAAACGAATAGACAAGCTGGACAGAAAAAGTAGCAACAAAAGCAAAGAAACACTTATCTAAGCAGAGCAGCAGGCCACAGGAAAGATCCAGAAGCTCAGGTCCAACACTGGAACATTGACAAGGAGCAAGGAAGACAGAATCAGGTGGAGTTAAATAACAAAGCAGCCAACGAGCTCACCAGAACACCTGAGGGAGGAAGCTCAGAAGCTGCAGTACCACTTGTGACCACAGGAGTGAATTCAGCCACAGAATTCACAACACTGAGCGCAATTATGATGTTGGCAATTGAGAGTTGTTGGCCATGAAGTGGGCATTCGAGGAGTGGCGACATTGGCTTGAAGGATCTAAACATCGCGTGGTGGTCTTGACGGATCACAAGAATTTGACTTATCTCGAGTCTGCCAAACGGTTGAATCCTAGACAGGCTCGATGGTCGCTCTTTTTCTCCCGTTTTGATTTTGTGGTTTCATACCTTCCGGGATCTAAGAATGTGAAGGCTGATGCCCTGTCAAGGAGTTTTGTGCCTGACTCTCCGGGTGTTCCGGAGTCGGCGGGTATTCTTAAAGAGGGGGTAATTTTGTCTGCCATCTCCCCTGATTTGCGGCGCGTGCTGCAGAAGTTTCAGGCTGATAGACCTGACCGTTGTCCAATGGAGAAACTGTTTGTCCCTGATAGATGGACTAGTAGAGTTATCTCTGAGGTTCATTGTTCGGTGTTGGCTAGTCATCCTGGAATCTTTGGTACCAGAGATTTGGTGGCTAGATCCTTTTGGTGGCCTTCTTTGTCACGGGATGTGCGTTCTTTTGTGCAGTCCTGTGGGACTTGTGTTCGGGCTAAGCCCTGCTGTTCTCGTGCCAGTGGGTTGCTTTTGCCCTTGCCGGTCCCGAAGAGGCCCTGGACGCATATTTCCATAGATTTTATTTCTGATCTCCCTGTTTCTCAAAGGATGTCGGTCATTTGGGTGGTTTGTGATCGCTTCTCTAAGTTGGTCCATTTGGTACCCTTGTCTAAATTGCCTTCCTCCTCTGATTTGGTGCCATTGTTTTTCCAGCATGTGGTTCGTTTGCATGGCATTCTGGAGAACATCGTCTCGGACAGAGGTTCCCAGTTTGTTTCAAGGTTTTGGCGGTCCTTTTGTGCTAAGATGGGCATTGATTTGTCTTTTTCTTCGGCTTTCCATCCTCAGACTAATGGCCAAACTGAACGAACTAATCAGACTTTGGAAACATATCTGAGATGCTTTGTTTCTGCTGATCAGGATGATTGGGTGTCCTTCTTGCCTTTGGCTGAGTTCGCCCTTAACCCCTTCATGACCCAGCCTATTTTGACCTTAAAGACCTTGCCGTTTTTTGCAATTCTGACCATTGTCCCTTTATGAGGTAATAACTCAGGAACGCTTCAATGGATCCTAGCGGTTCTGAGATTGTTTTTTCGTGACATATTGGGCTTCATGTTCGTGGTAAATTTAGGTCAATAAATTCTGTATTTATTTGTGATAAAAACGGAAATTTGGCGAAAATTTTGAAAATTTCGCAATTTTCACATTTTGAATTTTTATTCTGTTAAACCAGAGAGGTATGTGACACAAAATAGTTAATAAATAAGATTTCCCACACGTCTACTTTACATCAGCACAATTTTGGAAACAAAATTTTTTTTTGCTAGGGAGTTATAAGGGTTAAAATTTGACCAGCGATTTCTCATTTTTACAACGAAATTTACAAAACCATTTTTTTTAGGGACCACCTCACATTTGAAGTCAGTTTGAGGGGTCTATATGGCTGAAAATACCCAAAAGTGACACCATTCCAAAAACTGCACTCCTCAAGGTGAACAAAACCACATTCCAGAAGTTTATTAACCCTTCAGGTGCTTCACAGCAGCAGAAGCAACATGGAAGGAAAAAATGAACATTTAACTTTTTAGTCACAAAAATGATTTTCAGCAACAATTTTTGTATTTTCCCAATGGTAAAAGGAGAAACTGAACAACAAAAGTTGTTGTCCAATTTGTCCTGAGTACGCTGATACCTCATATGTGGGGGTAAACCACTGTTTGGGCGCACGGCAGGGCTTGGAAGGGAAGGAGCGCCATTTGACTTTTTGAATGAAAAATTGGCTGCACTCTTTAGCGGACACCATGTCAAGTTTGGAGAGCCCCCGTGTGCCTAAAAATTGGAGCTCCCCCACAAGTGACCCCATTTTGGAAACTAGACGCCCCAAGGAACTTATCTAGATGCATAGTGAGCCCTTTAAACCCCCAGGTGCTTCACAAATTGATCCGTAAAAATGAAAAAGTACTATTTTTTCACAAAAAAAATTTTTTAGCCTCCATTTTTTCATTTTCACATGGACAACAGGATAAAATGGATCCTAAAATTTGTTTGGCAATTTCTCCTGAGTACACCGATACCTCACATGTGGGGGTAAACCACTGTTTGAGCACATGGTAAGGCTCGGAAGGGAAGGAGCGCCATTTGACTTTTTGAATGAAAAATTATCTCCATCGTTAGCGGACACCATGTCGCGTTTGGAGAGACCCTGTGTGCTTAAACATTGGAGCTCCCCCACAGGTGACCCCATTTTGGAAACTGGACCACCCAAGGAACTTATCTAGATGCCTAGTGAGCACTTTAAACCCTCAGGTGCTTCACAAATTGATCCGTAAAAATGAAAAAGTACTTTTTTTTCGCAAAAAAAAATTTTTTCGCCTCAATTTTTTCATTTTCACATGGGCAATAGGATAAAATGGATCCTAAAATTTGTTGAGCAATTTCTCCCGAGTATGCCGATACCTCATATGTGGGGGTAAACCACTGTTTGGGCACACGGCAGGGCTCGGAAGGGAAGACGCGCCTTTTGACTTTTTGAATGGAAAATTAGCTCCAATTGTTAGCGGACACCATGTCGCGTTTGGAGAGCCTCTGTGTGCCTAAACATTGGAGCTCCCCCACAAGTGACCCCATTTTGGAAACTAGACCCCCCAAGGAACTTATCTAGATGCATACTGAGCACTTTAAACCCCCAGGTGCTTCACAGAAGTTTATAATGCAGGGCCATGAAAATAAAAAATAATTTTTCTTTTCTCAAAAATGATTTTTTAGCCTGGAATTTCCTATTTTGCCAATGGTAATAGGAGAAATTGGACCACAAATGTTGTTGTCCAGTTTGTCCTGAGTACGACGCAGATACCCCATATGTGGGGGTAAACCACTGTTTGGGCGCACGGCAGGGCTCAGAAGGGAAGGCACGCCATTTGGCTTTTTAAATGGAAAATTAGCTCCAATCATTAGCGGACACCATGTCGCGTTTGGAGAGCCCCTGTGTGCCTAGACATTGGAGATCCCCCACAAATGACCCCATTTTGGAAACTAGACCCCCAAAGGAACTAATCTAGATGTGTGGTGAGCAATTTGAACCCTCAAGTGCTTCACAGAAGTTTATAACGCAGAGCCATGAAAAAAAAAAAAATTCTTTTCTCAAAAATGATTATTTAGCCCACAATTTTTTATTTTCTCAAGGGTAACAGGAGAAATTTCACCCCAAAAGTTGTTGTCCACTTTCTCCTGAGTACGTTGATACCCAATATGTGGGGGTAAACCACTGTTTAGGCACATGCTGGGGCTCGGAAGTGAAGTAGTGATGTTTTGAAATGCAGACTTTGATGGAATGCTCTGCGGGCGTCACGTTGCGTTTGCAGAGCCCCTTATGTGGCTAAACAGTAGAAACCCCCCACAAGTGACCCCATTTTGGAAACTAGACCCCGAAATGAACTTATCTAGATGTGAGGTGAGCACTTTGAACCCCCAAGTGCTTCACAGAAGTTCATAACACAGAGCAGTGAAAATAATAAATACGTTTTCTTTCCTCAAAAATAATTTTTTAGCCCAGAATTTATTATTTTCCCAAGGGTTACAGGAGAAATTGGACCACAAAAGTTGTTGTCCAGTTTCTCCTGAGTAAGTTGATACCCCATGTGTGGGGGTAAACCACTGTTTGGGCACACGTGGGGGCTCAGAAGGGAAGTAGTGACTTTTGAAATGCAGACTTCGATGGAATGGTCTGCGGGCGTCACGTTGCGTTTGCAGAGCCCCTGGTGTGCCTAAACAGTAGAAACCCCCCACAAGTGACCCCATTTTGGAAACTAGACCCCCAAAGGAACTTATCTAGATATGTGGTGAGCACTTTCAACCCCCAAGTGCTTTACAGAAGTTTATAACGCAGAGCCGTGAAAATAATAAATACGTTTTCTTTACTCAAAAATAATTTTTTAGCCCAGAATTTTTTATTTTCCAAAGGGTTACAGGAGAAATTGGACCCCAGAAGTTGTTGTCCAGTTTCTCCTGAGTACGTTTATACCCCATGTGTGGGGGTAAACCACTGTTTGGGCACACGTCGGGGCTCAGAAGGGAAGTAGTGACTTTTGAAATGCAGACTTTGATGGAATGGTCTGCGGACGTCATGTTGTGTTTGCAGAGCCCCTGGTGTGCCTAAACAGTAGAAACCCCCCACAAGTGACCCCATTTTGGAAACTAGACCCCCAAGGAACTTATCTAGATATGTGGTGAGCACTTTGAACCCCCAAGTGCTTCACAGACGTTTACAACGCAGAGCCGTGAAAATAAAAAATCATTTTTCTTTCCTCAAAAATGATGTTTTAGCAAGCAATTTTTAATTTTCTCAAGGGTAACAGGAGAAATTGGACCCCTGTAATTGTTGCGCAGTTTGTCCTGAGTATGCTGGTACCCCATATGTGGGGGTAAACCACTGTTTGGGCACACGTCGGGGCTCGGAAGTGAGGGAGCACCATTTGACTTTTTGAATACAAGATTGGCTGGAATCAATGGTGGCGCCATGTTGCGTTTGGAGACCCCCTGATGTGCCTAAACAGTGGAAACCCCTCAATTCTAACTCCAACACACCCCTAACCCTTATCCCAACTGTAGCCGTAACCCTAATCACAACCCTAACCCCAACACACCCGTAACCCCAACACACCCCTAACCCTAACCACAACCCTAATTCCAACCCAACCCTAACCCTAAGGCTATGTGCCAACGTTGCGGTTTCGTATGAGATTTTTCAGCACCATTTTTGAAAAATCCGCGGGTAAAAGGCACTGCGTTTTACCTGCGGATTTACCGCGGACTGCCAGTGTTTTTTGTGCGGATTTCACCTGCGGATTCCTATTGAGGAACAGGTGTAAAACGCTGCGGAATCCGCACAAAGAATTGACATGCTGCAGAAAATACAACGCAGCGTTCCCGCGCGGTATTTTCCGCACCATGGGCACAGCGGATTTGGCTTTACATATGTTTACATGGTACTGTAAACCTGATGGAACACTGCTGCGAATCCGCAGTGGCCAATCCGCTGCGGATCCGCAGCCAAATCCGCACCATGTGCACATAGCCTAATTCTAAAGGTATGTGCACACGCTGCGGAAAACGCTGCGGATCCGCAGCAGTTTCCCATGAGTTTACAGTTCAATGTAAACCTATGGGAAACAAAAATCGCTGTACACATGCTGCGGAAAAACTGCACGGAAACGCAGCGGTTTACATTCCGCAGCATGTCACTTCTTTCTGCGGATTCCGCAGCGGTTTTACAACTGCTCCAATAGAAAATCGCAGTTGTAAAACCGCAGTGAAATGCACAGAAAAAACATGGTAAATCCGCCATAAATCCGCAGCGGTTTAGCACTGCGGATTTATCAAATCCTCTGCGGAAAAATCCGCATAGGACCAGAATATGTGTGCACATCCCGAACCCTAACCCTACCCCTAACCCTACCCTACCCCTACCCCTAACCCTAACCCTACCCCTAACCCTACCCCTAACCCTAACCCTAACCCTAGTTCTTACCCCAACCTTAGTGGAAAAAAAAAATATTTTTTTTTTATTGTCCCTACCTATGGGGGTGACAAAGGGGGGGGGTCATTTACTTTTTTTTTTATTTTGATCACTGAGATAGGTTATATCTCAGTGATCAAAATTAACTCTGGAACGAATCTGCCGGCCGGCAGATTCGGCGGGCGCACTGCACATGCGCCCGCCATTTTGGAAGATGGCGGCGCCCAGGACAGAAGACGGACGGACCCCGGCAGGCCAGGTAAGTATAAGGGGGGGAGATCAGGGCACGGGGGGGGAGGTCGGAGCACGGGGGGGTGGATCGGAGCACGGGGGGGTGGATCGGAACACGGGGGGTGGATTGGAGCACGGAGTGGGGGATCGCTGTGCGGGTGGGTGGATCGGAGCACGGGGGGGGATCGCTGTGCGGGGGGGATCGCTGTGCGGGGGGTGGGATCGGAGTGCGGGGGGTTTGATTGGAGCACGGGGGAGCGGACAGGAGGACGGGGGAGCGGAGCACAGGACAGAGGGGAGCGGACCACAGATCGGGGGGCTGGGGGGGCGATCGGTGGGGTGGGGTGGGTGCACATTAGTGTTTCCAGCCATGGCCGATGATATTGCAGCATCGGCCATGGCTGGATTGTAATATTTCACCATTTTTTTAGGTGAAATATTACAAATCGCTCTGATTGGCAGTTTCACTTTCAACAGCCAATCAGAGCGATCGTAGCCACGGGGGGGTGAAGCCACCCCCCCTGGGCTAAACTACCACTCCCCCTGTCCCTGCAGATCGGGTGAAATGGGAGTTAACCCTTTCACCCGATCTGCAGGGACGCGATCTTTCCATGACGCATATGCTGCGTCATGGGTCGGAATGGCACCGACTTTCATGACGCAGCGTATGCGTCAAAGGTCGGGAAGGGGTTAATAATCGGGCCAGCTCGGCTACTTTGGTTTCTCCATTTTTCTGCAATTCTGGTTTCCATCCTTGTTTCTCTTCAGGGCAGGTTGAGCCTTCGGACTGTCCTGGTGTGGATACTGTGGTAGACAGGTTGCAGCAGATTTGGACTCATGTGGTGGACAATTTGACATTGTCCCAGGAGAAGGCTCAACGTTTCGCTAACCGCCGGCGCTGTGTTGGTCCCCGACTTCGGGTTGGGGATTTGGTTTGGTTGTCATCTCGTCATGTTCCTATGAAGGTTTCCTCTCCTAAGTTTTAGCCTCGTTTTATTGGGCCATATAAGATTTCTGAAGTTCTTAATCCTGTGTCATTTCGTTTGGACCTTCCAGCTTCTTTTGCCATCCATAATGTGTTCCATAGGTCGTTGTTGCGGAGAAACGTAGCGCCTATGGTTCCCTCCGTTGATCCTCCTGCCTCGGTGATGGTCGAGGGGGAGTTGGAGTATGTGGTGGAGAAGATTTTGGATTATCGCGTTTCAAGACGGAAACTCCAGTACCTGGTCAAGTGGAAGGGTTATGGTCAGGAAGATAAATCCTGGGTTTTTGCCTCTGATGTTCATGCTGCCGATTTAGTTCGTGCCTTTCATTTGGCTCATCCTGATCGGCCTGGGGGCTCTGGTGAGGGTTCGGTGACCCCTCCTCAAGGGGGGGTACTGTTGTGAATTCTGTTGTCGAGCTCCCTCCTGTGGTCGTGAATGGTACTTCGGTGAGTTCTGTCCGTGGGCTCCCTCTGGTGGCTGTGAGTGGAGCTGCTGCTTCTGAGGTTCCTTACACAGGTGACGTGGTTTATCCTTTGGTTGGCTGCTCTATTTAACTCCACTTAGATCGTTACTCCATGCCAGCTGTCAATGTTTCTGCATTGGTTCAGTTCGCTCTTGGATCTTTCTGGTGACCTGTCTACTCCAGTAGAAGCTAAGTTCCTGATAGTATCTAATTCGTTCATTGTTTTCTTGTCCAGCTGGATATCATGATTTTGTCTTGCTAGCTGGAAGCTCTGGGATGCAGAGTGGCATCTCCGCACCGTTAGTCAGTGCGGAGGTCTTTTTGCACACTCTGCGTGGTCTTTTGTAGTTTTTTGTGCTGATCGCAAAGCTACCTTTCCTATCCTCTGTCTATTTAGTAAGTCTGGCCTCCCTTTGCTGAAACCTGTTTCATTTCTGCGTTTGTGACTTTCATCTTTACTCACAGTCAATATATGTGGGGGGCTGCCTTTTCCTTTGGGGAATTTCTCTGAGGCAAGTCAGGCTTGTTTTTCTATCTTCAGGCTAGCTAGTTTCTTAGGCTGTGCCGAGTTGCATAGGTAGGCTTTATTTTCTATCTCTAGGGCTAGCTAGCTCTTAGGCTGTGACGAGGCACCTAGGGAGTGTCAGGAGCGCTCCACGGCTATTTCTAGTGTGTGTGATAGGATTAGGGATTGCAGTCAGCAGAGCTCCCACATCCCAGAGCTTGTACTGTGTGAGTTTTAACTATCAGGTCATTCCGGGTGCTCCTAACCACCAGGTCATAACAATATACTATATACAGGAGGAGATGACACACAGATATATACTATATACAGGGGAGATGACACACAGGTATATACTATATACAGGAGGAGATGACATACAGGTATATACTATATATAGAAGGAGATGACATACAGGTATATACTATATATAGGGGAGATGACACACAGCAGGTATATACTATATACAGGGGAGATGACATACAGGTATATACTATATACAGGAGATGACATAAAGATGTATACTATATATAAGGGAGATGACAAACATGTATATACTGAGGTGATGAGGTGAAAATGAGAGGTGTGAGGTGAAAATGAAAAGGTGTGAGTGCAAAATGAGAGGAGTGAGGAAAAATAGTGGAGTGATCAGAAAATGACAGATGTGAGGTTGAAATGACAAGTGTTAGGGGGGAATGAGAGGAGTGAGGGAGAAAATGAGAGGTGTGAGGGAGAAAATGAGAGATGTGAGGGGGAAAATGAAAGATGTGATTGGGAAAATGAGAGGCGTGATGGGAAAATAAGAGAAGTGAGGTGCTATAACTAACCACAGATATTTACTATGCCCAGGCAACGCCGGGCTCTTCAGCTAGTACTTAATAAGTAACATTTCCCACATATCTACTTTACATCAGCACAATTTTGGAGCCAATTTTTTTTTTCTTGTTAGGGAGTTATAAGGGTTAAAAGTTGACCAGCAATTTCTCATTTTTACAACACCATTTTTTTCTTAGGGACCACATCATATTTGAAGTCATTTTACATAGTAACATAGTGACATAGTTAGTAAGGCCAAAAAAAGACATTTGTCCATCCAGTTCAGCCTATATTCCATCATAATAAATCCCCAGATCTACGTCCTTCTACAGAACCTAATAATTGTATGATACAATATTGTTCTGCTCCAGGAAGACATCCAGGCCTCTCTTGAACCCCTCGACTGAGTTCACCATCACCACCTCCTCAGGCAAGCAATTCCAGATTCTCACCGCCCTAACAGTAAAGAATCCTCTTCTATGTTGGTGGAAAAACCTTCTCTCCTCCAGACGCAAAGAATGCCCCCTTGTGCCCATCACCTTCCTTGGTATAAACAGATCCTCAGCGAGATATTTGTATTGTCCCCTTATATACTTATACATGGTTATTAGATCGCCCCTCAGTCATCTTTTTTCTAGACTAAATAATCCTAATTTCGCTAATCTATCTGGGTATTGTAGTTCTCCCATCCCCTTTATTAATTTTGTTGCCCTCCTTTGTACTCTCTCTAGTTCCATTATATCCTTCCTGAGCATCGGTGCCCAAAACTGGACACAGTACTCCATGTGCGGTCTAACTAGGGATTTGTACAGAGGCAGTATAATGCTCTCATCATGTGTATCCAGACCTCTCTTAATGCACCCCATGATCCTGTTTGCCTTGGCAGCTGCTGCCTGGCACTGGCTGCTCCAGGTAAGTTTATCATTAACTAGGATCCCCAAGTCCTTCTCCCTGTCAGATTTACCCAGTTGTTTCCCGTTCAGTGTGTAATGGTGATTTTGAGGGTCTATATAATAGAAAATAACCAAGTGTGACACCATTCTAAAAACTGCACCCCTCAAGGTACTCAAAACCACATTCAAGAAGTTTATTAACCCTTCAGGTGATTCACAGGAATTTTTGGAATGTTTAAAATAATGAACATTTAACTTTTTTTCACAAAAAATTAAATTCAGCTCCAATTTGTTTTATTTTACCAAGGGTAACAGGATAAATTGGACCCCAAAAGTTGTTGTATAATTTGTCCTGAATACGCCGATGCCCCATATGTGGGGGTAAACCACTGTTTGGGCGCATGGCAGAGCTTGGAAGAGATGGAGCGCCATTTGATTTTTTCAATGCAAAATTGACTGGAATTGAGATGGGACGCCATGTTGCGTTTGGAAAGCCCCTGATGTGCCTAACCAGTGGAAACCCCCAATTCTAACTGAAACCCTAACCCAAACACACACCTGACCCTAATCCCAAACACACCCCTAACCCCAACCACACCTAACCCCAACACACCCCTAACCCTAATCCCAACCCTAACCACACCCCTAACCCTAATCCCAACCATAACCCTAATCACACCCCTAACCCTGACACACCCCTAACCCTAATCCCATCCGTAAATGTAATCCAAACCCTAGCCCTAATCCTAGCCCTAACCCTAGCCCTAACCCTAATGGGAAAATGGAAATAAATACATATTTTAATTTTTCCCTAACTAAGGGGGTGATGAAGGGGGGTTTGATTTACTTTTATAGCGGGGTTTTCTAGCGGATTTTTTTGATTGGCAGCCGTCACACACTGAAAGACGCTTTTTATTGCAAAAATTATTTTTTGCGTTACCACATTTTAAGAGCTATAATGTTTCCATATTTTGGTCCACAGAGTCATATGAGGTCTTGTTTTTTGCAGGATGAGTTGACGTTTTTATTGGTAACATTTTCGGGCACGTGACATTTTTTGATCGCTTTTTATTCCGATTTTTGTGAGGCAGAATGACCAAAAACCAGCTATTCATGAATTTCTTTTGGGGGGGGGGGGCGTTTATACCGTTCCGCGTTTGGTAAAATGGATAAAGCAGTTTTATTCTTTGGGTCAGTAGGATTACAGCGATACATCATTTATATTTTTTTTATGTTTTGGCGCTTTTATACGATAAAAACTATTTTAAAGAAAAAAAAATTGTTTTTGCATCGCTTTATACTGAAGACTATAACTTTTTTTTATTTTTTTGCTGATGATGCTGTATGGTGGGTCGTTTTTTTGCTGGACAAGATGACGTTTTCAGCGGTACCATGATTATTTATATCCGTCTTTTTGATCGCGTGTTATTCCACTTTTTGTTTGGCGGTATGATAATAAAGCGTTGTTTATTGCCTCGTTTTTTTTATGGTGTTCACTGAAGGGGTTAACTAGTGGGACAATTTTATAGGTTGGGTCGTTACGGACGTGGCGATACTAAATGTGTACTTTCATTGTTTTTTTTTTTAAATTTAGATAAAGAAATGTATTTATGGGAAAAATATTTATATATTTTTTTTTTTAGGAATCTTTTTTTTTTGCACATGTGAATATATATTTTTTTACACTATAACATTGCCCCGGGGGGGGGGGGGCATCATGTTATAGTGTCACTTTATCACTGATGTGACACTTTGCTGTGCACTGTGTCAGTTCAGCAATCTCACATGCACTCCTGGAGGCTTCCCGGCGCCTACTCTGAGCAGCCGCTGGTAAGCCACCTCACTGCAGGACCCGGATGCAGCCCCGCAGCCATTTTGGATCCAGGGCCTGCAGGGAGAAGACGGTAGGAGACCCTTGGAGCAACGCGATCACATTATGTTGCTCCAAGGGTCTCAAGGAAGCCCGCAGGGAGCCCCCTCCGCCGTCATGTTTGATCGCAGTGTGCCGGGGGTTAATGTGGTCCATGACCGCTCCTGGCACATAGTGCCAGATGTCAGCTGCGTTAGCCAGCTGACACCCAGCCGCAATCGGCCGCGCTCCCCCCAAAAGCGCGGCCGATCGCTATGATGTACTATCCCGTCGGTGGACATATGGGCCCACCCCACATCGACGGGATAGTACGTCTAATGTCAGAAAGGGGTTAACATTTTTTTCCTGTAAACTCCAATTTATTGCTGATTTTGAATGCTTTATTATCCACCCTTTAAAGTGGAGTAAAAGTGTGACACAGTTGTTCTCAGCAGCGATCTGTGAGTCAGAGATGCTTTCAGTGGTCTTCTCCATTCTGTTCTCCTTCCATTCAGCACTTTTCCATCCATTTTAACATGTTCACTGCCCCTCAGAGCTCCTTGTAGGATGTGCAGGAAAAATGCTTGGATTTCCTATTGACTTCCATTATACTTGTTGCTCGAAACGAGCACCAGGAATTGCTTGGTCTGAGTAACGAGTATTCAATATTACAAGCTCTTAAGCAAAGAGCTTGCAAAGGTCTGCCCCTTGCAGAAGTAGCTGATAACCTAGGCAATAAGCAGTAAACTCTGAAATAAAAAATCCCATCTTTCTTGAGAATTGCAAAATTGATTGCCTTTACAAACACCTTGCAATTTGAATAATTTAATAAGATGAGACAAGAAAAGTTAAGAGTGGACACATCTGTGCTACGGGGTTAGAGCTCATCTTCTGATTTTAGAACTGACCTAAATTTTAAGTACAAGCAGAAAATCCATTTAACCCTCCGTCAGGAACAATATTCGCACTAACTCGTAATGGAACAATGTGCCTGTCAAGCGCAGGCTAGAAAAATGCCTAGAATATCTAATTTTCTCAATTTCAGTGATCTAAACGTGATCATAGACCTTAATAGGGATGTAATAAAAGAGACTACACATTTTCAGGTGCAAAACAAACCCATTTACTCAACATAAAAGTAATAACTTTGATATACACAAATTTCAAAACTCCCACCAAATAGCTATTCATTTGTAAGAAAATCTGCCTTATTTATATGAAATATCCACAAACCTTTCTCTATCTAATATATAAAGCTGAATGTGTGTGTGTATGTATGTATGTATGTATGTATGTATGCAGGGCCGACGTCAGCACCCGGCGCACCCGGGCAAATGCCGGGGCCCTGGCGAGACGGGGGGCCCATTTAAGGTAGTAACTGTACGGTACTATATTCCACTCAAGGGCGGAATTACTGAGGTCGCAGCTGCCACGGGGCCCGCTCAGTCCATCAAAGAAGCAGCCGACTCCTGCGTCCGTGTCATTTCCGGTCCTGTGCATTGTGGGGGAGTATTGGGTGTACTCACCAGCTTCAGAATGTGCAGTGCGCATGCTCCGGAGCCGACTAGTACACCCCCACAATGCACAGGACCGGAAATGAGACGCTGCAGCATCATATCAGGTAGAACTCTGCACATCCTTCACTGCTGTGTCCACCTTTATTCAGCTGGTAAGTTGGCAATCACCACAGAGGACAGAGACAGAGGGGCAAGAAGCCAGTACAGTCTGTGTAGGGGGGCAGGAGTCAGATGTCAGACACAAGCCTCCTTTCAGGGACATTCCGTTTCCCTAAATGAAACAGTCCAGAGAGAACCTTAGTAATTTGACCAGAGGGAGGCGACCTGTGAGGAGAATCCCACCCCGCCTGCTCACAGGCTCCTGGTGGAGGGAACAGGAAGGAGGGGGTGTCTACTGGGCTTATTGGAATGAGAAGCTGGAGAACTTGTCCATCTCCAAAATCCACACCACCACCTTCAGGGAAGGCTCTCTAAAAATAATTAACACCCCCCTAATTCTGTGGAGCTAATACAATAAATAGAAGTAGCTGCAGGGGCTCAGAGTGCGAACTTGTAACTTCCCAGCCTACAATGAAGGCAGAGACCCCAATGTCTGACACTGCTCTGACCTGTGGCAGATAATGTGGCTTTGAGCTGACTGCAAACTGTTTCCCCAAAAAATCTGCAACCCTGGGAGAAGTAGGAATGGCGGCTCCATCTCCTCCAGAGCGGCTTCTGCTCCCAGCTCTAGTGCCCATGTGGGGGCTGCTGCTGGCGGCTTCACCGAGGGGTGCAGCAACAGATGGGACCCAGCTGCAGCCCTATTAGCCCAGTATTAGCCTGGCCATGTAGAAGAGCTCAGCTAGTCCTTTGGTGCAAGTCGGCAATTGGAAATAATCATGTCTTACTGACATAGTAGAGCTGAGTTTGTCCTTTAGTACAAGTCTGTGCATTGTATATCATCTATATTACAGACAGCAGAGCTGAGTTTGTCCTTAGTACAAGTCTGCTTATTGGAAACCTCAAACTATGGCTGACATAGCAGAGCTGAGTTTGTCCTTTTAGTACAAGTCTCTGCATTGGAAATCTCATATGTATGAGTTTTTTCTTTATACCCCAGTGAGATACAGACACAGCCAAGCTAAGTATCATTTATTATCTGACCAAAGTCATCTTGATATCACATGAAGTTATAGATGTAGCAGAGCTGTTTGTCATTTGGCATACATGGCAAAAATCTCAGGGAAAATGTGAATTTGGGTGGAAAATATTTTGGCATGGGGGGGGGGGGCATTTGAAAGTTTGCACCGGGGTCCATAACTTTGTAGTTACGCCACTGTACGTGGCTGTGTTATATACTACGTGGGCTGTGTTATGTGCTACGTGGGCTGTGTTATATACTACGTGGGCTGTTTTATATGTTACGTGGCTGTGCTATATTTCTCTGCTGTATCTGTGCATCATGAATCGTGGTATGTGTTAAAGGGGGGGGGCCCACTGAAACTCTTTCGCCCGGGGCCCTCAAAAACCTGGACCCGGCCCTTTTGTATGTATGTGTGTATGTCCGGGATTGGCATCTGCACTATCGCAGCTACAGCCACAAAATTTTGCAGTCACACGTCTGGACCCCGAGAGCGTCATAGGCTATGTTGTGAGGTGAAATTTTAACCCCGTGCATTCCAATTCACCAAACAATTTTGCCCCTATCTACATAATGGGGAAAAAAGTGAAAGGAAAAGTGTTGGAGGCGTCGCAGCTACAGCCACAAAGTTTTGCACAGTCACACGTCTGGACCCCGAGAGCATCATAGGCTATGTTGTGAGGTGAAATTTTAACCCTGCACTTTCCAATTCACCAAACAATTTTGCCCCTATCTACATAATGGGGAAAAGTGAAAGGAAAAGTGTTGGAGGCAAATTGACAGCTGCCAGATGTGAACAAGGGGGACTTAAAGAGTGAGAGCGATGGCGCCAAAGAGTATATACCGTACAGTTGCTAAGGTGGGGCCCCGACATGGGATACTCACCACACACGGGGATATGAACACACACACAAAATGCGCCACACACTACCACGTGCTTGAACACATATTACCCTCAGCACACATTTCACCACACATACACCAACCTCACCACATAAAAGTCGAAACACAAAAGTCGCCTCTCAAAACTCGCCACGCACAAAACTCGCCACATGCAAAAACTAGGCTCACGTAAAACTTGCCACAAGTGCAAAACTCACCTCATGGAAAACTCGCCACACGCAAAACTTGCACACGCGGAAAAATTGCCACATGCACAAAAGTTGCAACACATGCAAAAGTTGCCTCACACAAAACTTGCACATACTCAAAAGGCACCACACATAAAACTCGCCACACGCAAAACTCGCCATGCGCAAAACTTGCTGCACACAACTTGCTACATGCTACACTAACCTGTCACATGCAACTCGACACACAAAAAGTTGCTACACGCATGTCGCCACACAAAACTCATCTCATAAAAGTCGCTACATGCATGTCGCCACACGCAACTCAACACACACAACTTGACAAACAAAACTCGCCCTAAAACACACAAGAGTCTGGTATTATCCTTCAAAAATAAAAATCTGATTAATAAGCAGACAAACTACTAGAGCAACAAATGTACAATATAGGAAATACGGCAGCTGTCAGTCACATGACCTGTCTATTATGTGTATGTGTGAGCTAATATATACTGCCAGGGGGAGGGCTTCCTGTTGGCTGGGGATTTATCAGGCTGCCAATTTAGCTTACAAATACTGAGGTAAAAATACTGAGCAAATAACGTGTGAACGAGGTCTAATACAGGAGGAGATGACACACAGGTATATACTATATACAGGGGAGATGACACACAGATATATACTATATACAGGAGAGATGACACAGGTATATACTATTTAGAGGAGGAGATGACATACAGGTACATACTATATATAGGAGGAGATGACATACAGATGTATACTATATACAGGAGCAGATGACCTACAGGTATATAGTATATACAGGAGATGACATACAGGTATATGCTATATATAGAAGATGACATACAGGTATATACTACATACAGGAGGAGATGATACACAGGTATATATCATATACAGGAGGAGATGACATACAGGTATATACTATATATAGAAGGAGATGACATACAGGTATATACTATATATAGGAGGAGATGACATGCAGGTATATACAATATACAGGGGAGATGACACACAGCAGGTATATACTATATACAGGGGAGATGACATACAGGTATATACTATATACAGGAGATGACATACAGGTGTATACTATATATAAGGGAGATGACAAACATGTACTGTATATACTGAGGTGAAAATGAGAGGTGTGAGGTGAAAATTAAAAGGTGTGAGTGCAAAATGAGAGGAGTGAGGGAAAATAGTGGAGTGATTGGAAAATGACAGATGTGAGGTCGAAATGACAAGTGTTAGGGGGGAATGAGAGGAGTGAGGGAGAAAATGAGAGGTGTGAGGGAGAAAATGAGAGATGTGAGGGGGAAAATGAAAGATGTGATTGGGAAAATGAGAGGCGTGATGGGAAAATAAGAGAAGTGAGGTGCTATAACTAACCACAGATATTTACTATGCTCAGGCAACGCCGGGCTCTTCAGCTAGTCCATTCATAAAACAAGCTAAATACACAATAGTAATGACTAAAAACACGCCTCCAGCGTCTCCACTCTTGGCTCCGCATCCAGCGTCTCGGCTCTTGGCTCCACCCCCTGCGGCTCCGTCCTTGGCTCTGCCTTCTCCTTCTCTTCTCTTAGCTCCACCTCCTACTCTTACTCCGCCTCCTGTGATTCAGCTTTTCTTCTACTCTTGCTTTATCTTCACTCTGCAACTTCCATACTGGTCTCTGTTGTGAATTCTGTGGTCAAGCTCCCTCCTGTGGTCATGAGTGGTACTTCGGCTGGTTCTGTCCATGAGCTTCCTCTGGTGGATGTGAGTGGGGCTTCTGAGTTTCCTTCCTCAGGTGACGAGGTTAAGTCATTAGGTGCTGCTCTATTTAACTCCACCTAGTTCTTTGTTCCTGGCCTCCAGTCAATGTTCCAGTATTGGTCTTGCTCTCTCCTGGATCGTCTTGTGGCCTGTCTGCCCTGCATAAGCTAAGTTCTGCTTGTGTTACTTTTGTTTGCTATTTTTTCTGTCCAGCTTGCTATATTGGTTTTTCTTGCTTGCTGGAAGCTCTGGGACGCAGAGGGAGCACCTCCGTGCCGTTAGTCGGTACGGAGGGTCTTTTTGCGCCCTCTGCGTGGTTGTTAGTAGGTTTTTGTGCTGACCGCAAAGCTATCTTTACTATCCTCGGTCTATTCAGTAAGTCAGGCCTCACTTTGCTAAAACCTATTTCATCTCTGTGTTTGTATTTTCATCTTTACTCACAGTCATTATATGTGGGGGGCTGCCTTTTCCTTTGCGGAATTTCTCTGAGGCAAGGTAGGCTTATTTTTCTATCTTCAGGGCTAGCTAGTTTCTCAGGCTGTGCCCGAGGCACCTAGGTCTGGTCAGGAGCGCTCCACGGCTACCTCTAGTGTGGTGTGATAGGATTAGGGATTGCGGTCAGCAGAGTTCCCACGTCTCAGAGCTCGTCCTATGTTATTAGTAACTATCAGGTCACTTTGTGTGCTCTTAACCACCAGGTCCATTGTGTTTCTGAATCACCAGTTCATAACAGGTCTCTACCTGTTTCTTTATATTCTCCAGTCTGAACAGATTCTTACCTGTTTCCATACATCCATCTGAATACCAGTTCCTACCAGAGTATCCGTCCTGTCTGCCAGTGCCAGCCATGCTCGCCTGTCTGCCTGAGTGCCAGCCGCGCCCGTCTGCCTGCCTGTATGTCCGTCAAGCCAGTCCGCCCGTCAGGGCCTCCGTCATACCTGTCTGTCAGCCAGTGTCACAGCTGTGCCTGCCTGCCCGTGTCTTGTCCCCGGTGGGATCAGCATCCACAGTCCGACTCCACCCTGGAGTGGTACCTGGTAGCTTCCTATTGCACAAGTCTGACCTCACCATCAGAGGCTCCAGCGAACACCTAGGAAGCTACTTAGTTACGCCCCTTCCAGGGAAGTTCGGTCTGTGGTCCAGTGGGGCCACACCCCCAGGTGCCCGCACCAACCAGTCTCGGTGCGAGCGTTACAGAGGCAGTGGTCAACTGTGTCGAAGGCAGAGGACAGGTCTAGGAGGCGGAGTATAGAGAATTGTCTGTTAGCTTTGGAGGGGATGGAAGCCAGATTGTAGGTTGTCGAAGAGATAGATGCAAAGTGAGAGGAAAGTTCAGCATGGACATGCTGCTCAAGGAGTTTGCAAATGGGAGCAAAGATATGGGGCAATAGCTGGACATAGCTTTCGGGTCAAGGGAAGGCTTTTTGATGATAGGTGTGATTGTGGCATGTTTGAAGGCAGAGGGGAAGGTACCAGAAGTTAGTGAAAGGTTGAAGAGATGGGTTAGGGATGGGATTAGTGTGGTGGTGAGGTTTGGGAGGAGATGGGATGGGGTCAAGTGCACAAGTGGTGAGGTGTGATTTGTAGAGAAGATGAGCACGCACCCCTTCAGAGATTTTGGAGAGTGAAGTTATTGGGTTTGGGCATTGGTCTCTCATACAAAGGGGTTGTGGTGGTTGGACAACAAAGACTTGCCTTGTTTGGTCTATCTTAGTTTTGAAGTGTGTGGCAAAGTCCTCGGCAACGATTAGGGAACTCAGAGGGGGCAGTGGTGGGCGGAGGAAGGAGTTAAAAGTGTTGAACAACTGTTTGGGGTTGTGGGATAAGGAAGATTCGAGTGTCGTGAAGTAGGCCTGTTTAACAGAGGTGAGAGCTGATTTGAATGCCAGTGTTGCTTGTTTGAGTGCAGTGAAATCATCTTGTGAATGCGTTTTCTTCCAACGCCATTCTGCAATTCTGGACACTTGCCGACGCTTTTTAGTGATGTTATTGTGCCAGGGTTGTCTATTGGTTTGTCGCACTCTGCTATGCATGACAGGGGCGACCGTGTCAATAGCTGATGCAAGAGTGGCATTGCAGAAAGCAGTGGCAGTGTCTGTGTCGTGGAGTGAGGATATAGAGGACAGTGGTAGGATAGAGTCAGAGAGTGTGTTGGTGTCTAGGTGTGCGAGGTTCCTGCGTGGGTGCGCATGGTGCTGGACATGGGTGACAGGTGAGGAGGACAGGGATGAGAAAGTGAGTAGATGGTGGTCAGATAGAGGGAGAGGGGAGGTTGTGAAGTTAGATAAGGGCATAAACGGGTGAAAACCAGGAGGACCACTGAGTAAGTCCAAAGGATGAAGTAAGGGACAGGAGTTTTGAGGCTGCTGACTGGTGGGTGTCAATGGGGATGTTGAACTCACCCATGATGATGGTGGGAATGTCAGCAGACAGAAAGTGAAGGAGCCAGGTGGAGAATTGGTTAATAAAGGCAGTGGTCGGGTCCGGAGGTCGGTATATGATGGCCATTTGGAGGTTGTAGGGGGAGTAGACTTCAAAAGAGGGGAGGATAAGGGAGGGTAGAGGTGGGATTGGGTTAAAGGTACAGTTGGAAGAAAGGAGAAGACCCACTCCTCCACCATGTTTGTTGCCAGGGCGAGGAGTGTGGGTGAAGTGGAGGCCTCCGTAACATAGTGCTGCAGGGGAGGCTGTGTCAGAGGGTGTCAGCCATGTTTCGGTGATGGCCAGAAAGAAAAGATTACAAGAGGTAAAGAGGTTGTGAATCACATGGAGTTTATTGCAGATGGAGCGGGCATTCCATAGTGATCCAGAGAGAGGGTGAGGGGGGTGGGCGTCATGGGCACGGATTTGAAGTGGGCAAGATTACAGGTGTTTATATTGGGTTGGGAGCGATAGGAGGGGGTAGTAATGGGGGGTATGAGCTGTGGGGGCCCAGGGTTAGGAGATATGTCTCCAGTGGTGAAGAGAAGCAGAGAGAGACAGAGGAGGTGGGAGAAGGAGAGTGAGCGGCTTGTTTTGTGTTTATTAGGAGAGATCTGAGGTTGAGGAGCAGGTCAGCAGAGGAGGTCAGGTGGGTAGGTAAGAGGGAAGGAGAGATTATTACTTGGTTAGGGGGTGCTGGGGTTTGAGGATAGCGAAGGAGAGTGAGGAGTAAGGGAGCCAAAACTGTTCGAGCGTATGTCAGCATAGTGTGGCGGAAAGTGAATGAAATTTAGTACAGTTATTAACAGTGGTTAGTCTTACCTTCTGTTCACTTCTGTCTCATTTCTGGCATATTTCTGCTATAATATTTGTTGTTATCCTTTTAGAGACATCCTTCTAGAGACAAACCAAGGTCCAGGCAGACCTGTGTCTCTGAATTTATAACAGGCTAAGTGCTCATGAAATAGGTCAGGTGTGATCAGGAGGGAGGGGCAGCAGGGAGACTGGTCACAGACACAGGAGGGGATTAATAACAGATATAGCAGTGGTGCATTGTGGCTTTAAAGCCATTTTTATGGTGTAAAAATGTATTTTCTGTAGACATCATATATCTAAAAATAACATTATGAGCCTTGCTTACCCCTCTGTCGGACAAGTGTGGATTTTCTGACACTTCTACCATTGACCCGACTGTTGTGGCGATGTCTTGACTATAGTACATAACAACTGCAGTCCATCACTGGGTGATCTTGTGTCATATTCTATTGGCCTAACTGTTGAGCACAGCAAAAAAAATAACTGCTCCTTAACCCTGAAGGTTTTTTCGTATTTTTGTTTTTTTTTCTCCCCTTCTTCCCAGAGCCAAAGCTTTTTTATTTTTTGGTCAAAATGGCCATCTGAGGGTCCCTCATACATAGTGTTGTTTACTAACAGGGCCATAATACAGTGTCGGGGCTACTAAGGGGGCCATCATACAGAATGGGCGACACTAAGGGGGCCATCATACTGAGTAGGGGATACTAAGGGAGCCATCACACAAAGTGGGGGCTACTAAAGGGGCATCATACAGATTTGGGGCTATTAAGTGATACCTGGTGCAGCATTGTGGCTACTACGATGGCCATGGTACAGAGTGAGGGCTACAAATTGGACCATCAAAGCAATTGGGGGTCTACTAAGGGGCCATCTTACAGAGTGGGGGCTCCTAAGGGGGTCATCATACAGAGTAAATTTTACTAGGGGGCCATGATAACACATAGAGGCTACTAAGAGGGTCATCATACAATGTGGGGACTACTGTGGGATCATCATACTGTGTGGGCGTTACGGTGGATGCCATCCTACATGAGGGTCTCCTTTGGAGGTCATCATACAATATGGGGGCCAATATGTAGGGTGTGAACTTCTGTGAGGGCCATCATACAGTATGGTTGCTGCTAAGATGCTGTTTTACAGTGTGGGAGCTATTAAGATACCATTATACAGTGTGGTGACTACTATGGGTGTATCATACAGTGTGGAAACTTCTGTGGCGGCACCATACAGTGTGGGGGCTAATAAGGGGGTATTATACTATGGGAGACTACTGTGGGGTCATCATAAAGTTTGGGGGCCGTATACTTTGTGTAGGGAATCTGTGGGGGCATTATACTTTGTAGCAAGGAGCTGTGGCGACATCACAGTGTCTAGAGGGGAGGTGCGGTCTATTATACTGTGCATAGGGGAGCTGTATAGCGGGCAGCTCAGGAATATCTAATTATATTCAGAGTGTTGAAAACGTTGTAAAACCTTATTCACAAGCATTGTGGTGTGATTGTGAAGACTAGAAATTCACATCACAAATCTGCAACAAATCTGCCACAAATGAATGGGTCCTAACTCCTAAGGTATAAAGTGCGATATTATGTTCACCACTGTGATGAATGTATAATTGTATCTGGAGACATTGACTTTTATCTAAATAAAACTCTTATTTATTGACTTCAGTGTATAGAAAGTATTTAGGTGCACATGCATTCTACAGATACACATTTTACCTGTTATACTTCACCTGTTTTACTTATTTGAATGATGTGCAAATTATATTCCCCATACTAAACAGCAAATTTGCAAAGTAAATACCAGTCAACATTTTTACTCTGAAAATTGTCCTGAACTGTCCTAAATTGCCCTATAAGAGCTCCTGCATAAACCTAGCAGATTTTCTCTTTAGAAGTGCATAAGGGAATACCATCCTTAACCCCATAACAACTGCCGATACCCATTAGAATAGCGGCCTCTAAGGGGCCTTATTCCCTCATCGCTGATTTAAAATAGGGATCTGGAATAAGGGTACAATTCCCCGCAAAGCCCAACAGTCTTCAAGATTTCAGCTACCTGGGGATGCTGAGAACCTGGAGAGCACAATGAGGGCGGGATTATGAGGTCCCTGATCATGTAAAAAAAATATATATATGTGCCCACTAGGGTTGAGCGACCTTGACCTTTTTAGAGTCGAGCCGTGTTTCGCGAAACCCGACTATCTTAGAAGTCGAGTCGAGTGGAATCGGCCGATTATCGCGAAAAGTCGGGTATCGCCCGAAACACGAAACCCAATGCAAGTCAATGGGGGAGCATAGTCGGCAGTGAGTGGAGGCCAGGAAAACACCTACACTGCCCATTTTAATGGCAAAAACATCCATTCTTGTTACAGAAGCTTGTCAATCGTAATTTACCTTATAATAATTGGAAGGCATTTGAAATTGGGGGTCATTTGGCTAAAGTTGTGGGGGGTACGGCTGGTTCAAGTAATTAGTGGGCCCAGTAAATCTGGACCACGTCACGGCAGTGGAGCAGGGAGAGGTAAGTATTTAAACTTTGCAAGTGCTGTGATCCTGAGCAAGCAGGGGGGGCCCACTCGTTGGCATTGGCACTGGCACAGGGCCCCCTCAAAGTACAGCGGTGTGTTTGCACGGCGGGGGCGCCTCCCACCGGCAGCAACACTTTTGCGTACTATGAGAGGCCCTGTGCCAGTGACGTCGCCAACTAGTATTCCTCCCCCCACCTGATGAAGGAACCTGCACTTTCATCTGCACCTTCCTCTTTGTCCCCGTGTAAGGTGGTATGGTATGCAGGAAGAGGAACCTGACTTTCAGCAGGGTCACAATCTTGCTGTGTAGCGTGCACGGGGAATTTTGCGTTATGGGTCAATGTACCAGCAGACTCATCTATCACTGGCTGGGCAATGGGCAGGATGAGGAGGAAACACAGATATAGGCCCAAAGAATAAAGTGGGCTAAATGCAGTTCAAAATTGGTAACACAGGACTAACCAGGGGGCATTGCAGTGGAGGACAACTGGAATGAGAGGCTGACACAGAGAGTAGGCCCAAATCAGTAAGTAGTCGACATGCAGTTCAAAATTGGCAACCGTAGTAAACAGGCGGCCCAGCTTTGTTCAGTTGAGGAGAACAGCAAGGAGTGGCAGACACCGATAGTAGGCCCCAACCCAACTAGTAGGCCAAATGCAGTCTAACATTAACAACTACTTAACAAGAGCCTGAAAATGGAATTTCAGGACAGGAAACCAGGAGAACAGCAAGGAGTGGCAGACACCGATAGTAGGCCCAAACCAACTAGTACGCCAAATGCAGTTGTTCCATTTAACTACAATTTAATGAGAGCCTGAAGATAGAAGTTCAGGAAAGGCAACCTGGAGAACACCTTGGAGTGGAACACACCATCTCTCTACACCCCATACCCAATTTGTAGGCCTAATGCAGTGTAGTTTTCAACAACTACTAAACGAGAGTCGGAAGATCGAAGCAATGTGGACGAAACCTGGGGAACACCTTGGAGTGTAACATACCGTCTCTCTACACCCCATACCCAATTTGTAGGCCTAATGCAGCGTAGTTTCCAACAACTACTAAACGAGAGCATGAAGATTGAAGCTCAGGAAAGGCAACCTGGAGAACACCTTGGAGTGGAACACACCATCTCTCTACACCCCATACCCAATTTGTAGGCCTAATGCAGCGTAGTTTCCAACAACTACTAAACGAGAGCATGAAGATCGAAGCAATGGAGAGGAAACCTGGGGAACACCTTGGAGTGGAACACACCATCTCTCTACACCCCATACCCAATTTGTAGGCCTAATGCAGCGTAGTTTCCTACTAAACGAGAGCATGAAGATCGAAGCAATGGCGATGAAACCTGGGGAACACCTTGGAGTGGAACACACCATCTCTCTACACCCCATACCCAATTTGTAGGCCTAATGCAGCGTAGTTTCCAACAACTACTAAACGAGAGCATGAAGATTGAAGCTCAGGAAAGGCAACCTGGAGAACACCTTGGAGTGGAACACACCATCTCTCTACACCCCATACCCAATTTGTAGGCCTAATGCAGCGTAGTTTCCAACAACTACTAAACGAGAGCATGAAGATTGAAGCAATGGAGAGGAAACCTGGGGAACACCTTGGGGAGGCAGACACCGTTAGTAGGCCCTACCAAAGTTGTACACCCAATGCAGTTTTAAAATTCCTAGAGGCTGAAAACAAGACTATTGACGCTCAGCTTTTTTCAAAGGAACACAGCTGAATTGAGTGGCGCAGACAGACACAGGTAGTAGGACTCAAACAAAAAATGTGGCTCACTGCAGCAGAAAAAAGTTACAGGGGTACACAAGCTGCAGTGCTCTGGGCAGTGGAGGACAATTTCAATAGTGAACCGCAGACAGACTTTGTACGCCTACTATTAAAAAAAGGATGCTCTATGCAATTACAAATAGGTTCCAGGGGTACATGGGCAGCAGTGGTGTGGTCAGTGGAGGCCTAGTGGAAGGAGTGACCGCAGACAGGCATCGAAGGCCTAAAATAATAACACATGGCTGTAGGCAATTTTAAATTGGTTCCAGGGGTACAAAGGGCAGCAGTGGCCTGGTCAGTGTAGTAGTAGTAGAAAGAACGGACCGCAGACAGGCATCGAAGGCCTAAAATAAAAAAATTGGGCTGGCTGTAGGCAATTTTAAATTCGTTCCAGGGATACACGGGCAGCAGTGGTGTGGTCAGTGGAGGCATATTGTAAGGAGTGACCGCAGACAGGCATCGAAGGCCTAAAATAATAACACATGGCTGTATGCAATTTTAAATTGGTTCCAGGGGTACACGGGCAGCAGTGGTGTGGTCAGTGGAGGCCTAGTGGAAGGAGTGACCGCAGACAGGCATCGAAGGCCTAAAACAAAAAAATTGGGCTGGCTGTAGGCAATTTTAAATTGGTTCCAGGGGTACACGGGCAGCAGTGGTGTGGTCAGTGGAGGCCTAGTGGAAGGAGTGACCGCAGACAGGCATCGAAGGCCTAAAATAATAACACATGGCTGTAGGCAATTTTAAATTGGTTCCAGGGGTACACGGGCAGCAGGGGCCTGGTCAGTGTAGTAGTAGTAGAAAGAACGGACCGCAGACAGGCATCGAAGGCCTAAAATAAAAAAATTGGGCTGGCTGTAGGCAATTTTAAATTGGTTCCAGGGGTACACGGGCAGCAGTGGTGTGGTCAGTGGAGGCATATTGTAAGGAGTGACCGCAGACAGGCATCGAAGGCCTAAAATAATAACACATGGCTGTAGGCAATTTTAAATTGGTTCCAGGGGTACACGGGCAGCAGTGGTGTGGTCAGTGGAGGTCTAGTGGAAGGAGTGACCGCAGACAGGCATCGAAGGCCTAAAATAAAAAAATTGGGCTGGCAGTAGGCAATTTTAAATTGGTTCCAGGGGTACACGGGCAGCAGTGGTGTGGTCAGTGGAGGCCTAGTGGAAGGAGTGACCGCAGACAGGCATCGAAGGCCTAAAATAAAAACACATGGCTGTAGGCAATTTTAAATTGGTTCCAGGGGTACACGGGCAGCAGTGGCCTGGTCAGTGTAGTAGTAGTAGAAAGAACGGACCGCAGACAGGCATCGAAGGCCTAAAATAAAAAAATTGGGCTGGCTGTAGGCAATTTTAAATTGGTTCCAGGGGTACACGGGCAGCAGTGGTGTGGTCAGTGGAGGCATATTGTAAGGAGTGACCGCAGACAGGCATCGAAGGCCTAAAATAATAACACATGGCTGTAGGCAATTTTAAATTGGTTCCAGGGGTACACGGGCAGCAGTGGTGTGGTCAGTGGAGGCATAGTGGAAGGAGTGACCGCAGACAGGCTTCGAAGGCCTAACATAACAAAAATGTCAATACAATGGTATTGTCAGTGGCAGGCATTGAAGGATGTCAGCGCATAGACTAAACATTGGTGGAGCTGTGAGATAATTTTGCAAGTGGTAGAGCACTGTTTGAGCTGGGGGGGGGGAACTGTCTTGTGGCCGGCGGTACAGGCCCAGGGCCCCTCATATTACAACGGTGTGTCTGACGTTGGGTGCGCACCACCACCGCCAGAGACACTTTATTGTACTAGGAGGGACCCAGTGGCAGTGCCGTCGACCAAAAGCGGGCACACCCACCTCTTCAGACAAACAGCACTCTCACGGGTGCTGTCGCCAAGTGTCGATACCACCGCCCCGTGTGGGGAGTTTGGCCATTTAGTGAGGTGTAAACATGTCGTATGCTGGACAATCAGGTGCAGAAAATTACGAGATTGGAAAAGGCATTCAGAATAGTCCACAGGCAAGACCTTTTCATAGGAAAGCTAGGTGTCAGCTGGGCAAGGTGGGGCAAAAGATTTCGAAATCCAGTTGTGGTTCATTTTAATGAAGGTTAGATCATCTACATTTTGGGTAGCCAGATGAGTCCTTTTTTCTGTTAGTATTGAACCTGCAGCACTGAATACTCTTTCTGATAGGACACTAGCTGCCGGGCAAGCAAGCTCCTGCAATGCATATTCTGCCAATTCTGGCCAGGTGTCTAATTTTGATGCCCAGTAACCAAATGGGAATGACGGTTGAGGGAGAACATCGATAAGGGATGAAAAATAGTTTGTAACCATACTGGACAAATGTTGTCTCCTGTCACTTTGAATTGATGCTGCAGTACCTGTCCTGTCTGCGGTCATAGCAAAATCACTCCACAACCTGGTCAGAAAACCCCTCTGGCCAACGCCACTTCTGATTTCTGCCCCTCTAACTCCTCTGGTCTGCTGGCCCCTGCAGCTCGTGTGAGAACGATCACGGGCGCTGTGTGCAGGGAATGCCAGAAGCAAACGGTCAACAAGAGTTGATTGTTTGGTTGCTAATATTAGTTCCAAGTTCTCATGTGGCATTATATTTTGCAATTTGCCTTTATAGCGAGGATCAAGGAGGCAGGCCAACCAGTAATCGTCATCGTTCATCATTTTAGTTATGCGTGTGTCCCTTTTGAGGATACGTAAGGCATAATCCGCCATGTGGGCCAAAGTTCCAGTTCTCAAATCTGTGGTTGTGCTTGGTTGAGGGGCAGTTTCAGGCAAATCCACGTCACTTGTGTCCCTCCAAAAACCAGAACCCGGCCTTGCCGCGCCACCAATTTCCAGTGGCCCCGGAAAAGCTTCCTCATTAAAAATATAATCATCCCCATCATCCTCCTCGTCCTCCTCCTCCTCTTCGCCCGCTAACTCGTCCTGTACACTGCCCTGGCCAGACAATGGCTGACTGTCATCAAGGCTTTCCTCTTCCTCAGCTGCAGACGCCTGATCCTTTATGTGCGTCAAACTTTGCATCAGCAGACGCATTAGGGGGATGCTCATGCTTATTATGGCGTTGTCTGCACTAACCAGCCGTATGCATTCCTCAAAACACTGAAGGACTTGACACATGTCTTGAATCTTCGACCACTGCACACCTGACAACTCCATGTCTGCCATCCTACTGCCTGCCCGTGTATGTGTATCCTCCCACAAAAACATAACAGCACGCCTCTGTTCGCACAGTCTCTGAAGCATGTGCAGTGTTGAGTTCCACCTTGTTGCAACGTCTATGATTAGGCGATGCTGGGGAAGGTTCAAAGAACGCTGATAGGTCTGCATACGGCTGGAGTGTACGGGCGAACGGCGGATATGTGAGCAAAGTCCACGCACTTTGAGGAGCAGGTCGGATAACCCCGGATAACTTTTCAGGAAGCACTGCACCACCAGGTTTAAGGTGTGAGCCAGGCAAGGAATGTGTTTCAGTTGGGAAAGGGAGATGGCAGCCATGAAATTCCTTCCGTTATCACTCACTACCTTGCCTGCCTCAAGATCTACAGTGCCCAGCCACGACTGCGTTTCTTTCTGCAAGAACTCGGACAGAACTTCCGCGGTGTGTCTGTTGTCGCCCAAACACTTCATAGCCAATACAGCCTGCTGACGTTTGCCAGTAGCTGCCCCATAATGGGAGACCTGGTGTGCAACAGTGGCAGCTGCGGATGGAGTGGTTGTGCGACTGCGGTCTGTGGACGAGCTCTCGCTTCTGCAGGAGGACGAAGAGGAGGAGGAGGGGGTGCGAACGGCTACAGCCAACTGTTTCCTAGACCATGGGCTAGGCAGAACTGTCCCAAACTTGCTGTCCCCTGTGGACCCTGCATCCACCACATTTACCCAGTGTGCCGTGATGGACACGTAACGTCCCTGGCCATGCCTACTGGTCCATGCATCTGTTGTCAGGTGCACCTTTGTGCTCACAGATTGCCTGAGTGCATGGACGATGCGCTCTTTAAAATGCTGGTGGAGGGCTGGGATGGCTTTTCTGGAAAAAAAGTGTCGACTGGGTAGCTCGTAGCGTGGTACAGCGTAGTCCATCAGGGCTTTGAAAGCTTCGCCTTCAACTAACCGGTAGGGCATCATCTCTAACGAGATTAGTCTAGCTATGTGGGCGTTCAAACCCTGTGTACGCGGATGCGAGGCTAAGTACTTCCTTTTTTTACCATAGTCTCATGTAGGGTGAGCTGGACTGGAGAGCTGGTGATCGTGGAACTAGCGGGGGTGCCGGTGGACATGGCAGACTGAGAGACGGTGGGAGATGGTATTGTTGCCGCCGGTGCCCTAGATGCAGTGTTTCCTACTACGAAACTGGTGATTCCCTGACCCTGACTGCTTTGGCCTGGCAAAGAAACCTGCACAGATACTGCAGGTGGTGCGGAAAATGGTGGCCCTACACTGCCGGAAGGGATGTTGCGTTGCTGACTAGCTTCATTGGCCGAGGGTGCTACAACCTTAAGGGACGTTTGGTAGTTAGTCCAGGCTTGCAAATGCATGGTGGTTAAGTGTCTATGCATGCAACTTGTATTGAGACTTTTCAGATTCTGTCCTCTGCTTAAGGTAGTTGAACATTTTTGACAGATGACTTTGCGCTGATCAATTGGATGTTGTTTAAAAAAATGCCAGACTGCACTCTTTCTAGCATCGGATACCTTTTCAGGCATTGCAGACTGAGCTTTAACCGGATGGCCACGCTATCCTCCAACAGGTTTTGGCTTTGCCACACGTTTTGGGCAAGATACGGGCCCGGCAGATGGAACCTGTTGCGATGTTGATGCCTGCTGTGGCCCCTCCTCCTCCGCTTCAGAACTGCTGCCGCCTGCACCCTGTTCCCCCAATGGCTGCCAATCGGGGTCAAGAACTGGGTCATCTATTACCTCTTCTTGTAGCTCGTGTGCAACTTCGTCTGTGTCACCGTGTCGGTGATGGGGCAACATAGTCTCATCAGGGTCTGATTCTTGATCATTACCCTGCGAGGGCAATGTTGTGGTCTGAGTCAAAGGACCAGCATAGTAGTCTGGCTGTGGCTGTGCATCAGTGCACTCCATGTCAGATTCAACTTGTAATGGGCATGAACTGTTAACTGCTTCACTTTCTAAGCCAGAGACGGTATGTGTAAAGAGCTCCATGGAGTAACCCGTTGTGTCGCCTGCTGCATTCTTCTCTGTTGTTGTTTTTGCTGAAGAGGACAAGGAAGCGACTTGTCCCTGACCGTGAACATCCACTAACGACGCGCTGCTTTGACATTTACCAGTTTCACGAGAGGAGGCAAAAGAGCTAGAGGCTGAGTCAGCAAGATAAGCCAAAACTTGCTCTTGCTGCTCCGGCTTTAAAAGCGGTTTTCCTACTCCCAGAAAAGGGAGCGTTCGAGGCCTTGTGTAGCCAGACGACGAACCTGGCTCCACAGCTCCAGACTTAGGTGCAATATTTTTTTTCCCACGACCAGCTGATGCTCCACCACTACCACTACCCTCATTACCAGCTGACAATGAACGCCCCCGGCCACGACCTCTTCCACCAGACTTCCTCATTGTTTTAAAAACGTAACCAAACTAACGGTATTTGTTGCTGTCACACAACTTACACGGTGAGCTATAACTTCAGTATGATTTAGCTACCCCTTTACAGGTGAGTGAGACCACAACGAAAATCAGGCACAATGTTACACACTCTGTTGTTGGTGGCAACAAATGAGAGAGATGCCACACACGCAGGACTGTCACTGAAGCACAAATGTAAATATTAATCTCCCACTGATTTGATTTTTTTTTTTTTTCAGGGAGACTTTAGGAAAAAAAAAAATAGAATAAAATGATTTTTTCAGGAAGAATTTAGAAACCAAATAAAATAAAATGATTTTTTCAGGGAGAATTTAGAAAACAAATAAAACAAAAAAAGGCTTTCTATGGCCCACTGAGTGAGAGATGACGCACACAGGAGTCAGGAGTGGCACACAAGCCCAGAGGCCAATATTTATCTCCCACTGATTGATGTAGTGATTTTTTCAGGTAGATTTTGGAACCCAAATCAAGCTAAAAAAATAATAGGCTTTCTATGGCCCACAATTGGAGAGAGAGAGAGATGGCACACCCAGGAGTCAAGACTGGCACACAAGCAGAAAGGGCAATATTAATCTCCCACTGATTTGATTTATTTATTTTTTTCAGGGAGACTTTAGGAAAAAAAAATAATAGAATAAAATGATTTTTTCAGGAAGAATTTAGAAACCAAATAAAATAAAATGATTTTTTTCAGGGAGAATTTAGAAAACAAATAAAAGAAAAAATAGGCTTTCTATGGCCCACGGAGTGAGAGATGACGCACACAGGAGTCAGGAGTGGCACACAAGCCCAGAGGCCAATATTGTTCTCCCATTGATTGATGTAGTGATTTTTTCAGGTAGATTTTGGAACCCAAATCAAGATAAAAAAATAATAGGCTTTCTATGGCCCACAATTGGAGAGAGAGAGAGAGATGGCACACCCAGGAGTCAAGACTGGCACACAAGCAGAAAGGGCAATATTAATCTCCCACTGATTTGATTTTTTTTTTTTTTCCAGGGAGACTTTAGAAAAAAATAAAAATAAAAAAAAAATGATTTTTTCAGGAAGAATTTAGAAACCAAATAAAATAAAAATGATTTTTTCAGGGAGAATTTATAAAACAAATAAAACAAAAAATAGGATTTCTATGGCCCACTGAGTGAGAGATGACGCACACAGGAGTCAGGAGTGGCACACAAGCCCAGAGGCCAATATTTATCTCCCACTGATTGATTTATTGATTTTTTCAGGTAGAATTTAGAACCCAAATCAACCAAAAAAATAAATAGGCTTTCTATGGCCCACTATTTGTGAGAGAGATGGCACGCTCAGGACTGGCACACAAGCCCAGAGGCCAATATTAATCTCCCACTTTTTTTTTTTTTTCAGGGAAAATTTATAAACCCAATAAAAAAAATAATAAATAGGCTTTCTATGGCCCACTATCTGAGAGAGAGAGATGGCACGCTTAGGACTGGCACACAAGCCCAAAGGCCAATATTAATCTCCCTTTTTTTTTTCAGGGAGAATTTATAAAACCAAAATAAAATAAATAAATAGACTTTCTATGGCCCACTATTTGTGAGAGAGATGGCACGCTCAGGACTGGCACACAAGCCCA